>NC_054376.1:84730995-84990995 GCF_017654675.1 Xenopus laevis
ATTGCTTATTGAGAACAGTGTTCTATACAGAGCTTGAAAAAACTACTTTGGAAGCCAAGATTTGGCGATTCACCCAGCCCAAAGTATAGGTTACTCATTACCGCATGTCTCTTTGAAACCTTAAATTCAAAGATGCTGCAACTGGTTAATGCAGCATGAAGAAAAGGGAACGAATGGCTAAATAAAGAAGGCAGCTTAAAGGGGAAATAAAGTTTAAAATAGAATAATGCTAGAAATGCTGTATTTTGTATACTAAACAAAATATACATGAACTTACTGCCCCATAAGCCTTATAAAAAATATGATTTATGCTTTCAAAGTAGGCTGCGGGGGGGTCATCATCTTGTAACTTTGTTAAGCATCTTTGCAAGACCAAGACCATGCACATGCTCAGTGGGGTCTGGGCTTCTGTTGGAAGGTTAAGCTTGGGGGTCATCACTAATTATCAAAACAGCACAAGTCAAATAATTTCTGCCGTAGAAGCTGATACAGAAAGACTGATTAATAAACAAAATATACAGACTGCACTGGGTTTGTAGATACCAATCTCTACATGGTCGCCGGTTGCTCTACAGGGAAACAAACAAAGCTGCTCCAGTTCCGGAAAATGAGATGAGGGGAGGCTCCCCCTTCTGTTTGATAGTATGATTGTTTCCCTGCAGAGCAGCTAGGAAGCATCTGAAGTTTTCTATCCACAGCAGTCAGAGCAAGTAAAACAAATGGAGAATTTCACAGCATACAGTCAGGTTTCTTATAAAAAAAAGTACACATTTTTTAATTAAAGTATATTGGAGATAGATGTTTTTTTTTCATTAAAAAAAAAGTAAAAATTGGATTTTTTATATTTTTTGCCTTTACACCCCCTGTAAGCATAAGTTCAGGGGTTCGGAAAATTGCAAACCGGGATTCAAACACAGAGCTCTCCGGGCATGAACCAGGCACCTTAGGTGCTGCGCCACTGGGTGTACTCTTTGGAGGCCTTCCTCCATGATGACCATTACAACCAGATGTCTCTTTGAAACCTTAAATACAAAGGGAAAAAATAGCTCAGCAAAGAAGGAGCTAAAGCATGCATCCAGGCGGATGGGTCCCACCCAGGATTCGAATCCAGGACTCCCACACCATAAACCTGTCACCTAAGGAGCTGTGCCACAGTGCCAAATCTGTTTGCTCTGTCTCCAGATGACCATTACAACCTGATGCCTCTTTGAAACCTTAAATACCGAGGGAACCAATAGCTCAGCAAAGAAGCAGCTAAAGCACGCATCCAGGCAGATAGGTCCCACCCAGGATTTGAACCCGGGACTCCCACACCGTAAACCTGTCACCTAAGGCATTGCGCCACAGGGTCACATCTGTCTGCTTTGCCTCCAGATGACCATTGCAACCAAATGTCTCTTTGAAACCTTAAAATTAAAGTTGCTTTGACAGGTGTATGCAGCTGGATGAAAATGTAATCAATGGATTGGCCTAAGCATTCATCCTTGTGCAAAGGTCCCACCCAGGATTTGAACCCGGGACTCCCACACCATAAACCTGTCACCTAAGGCATTGCGCCACTGGGTCACATCTGGTTGCTCTGCCTCCAGATGACCATTGCAACCAAATGTCTCTTTGAAACCTTAAAATTAAAGTTGCTTCGACTGGTGTATGCAGCTGGATGAAAATGTAACCAATGGATTGGCCTAAGCATTCATCCTTGTGCAAAGGTCCCACCCAGGATTTGAACCCGGGACTCCCACACAGTAAACCTGTCACCTAAGGCATTGCGCCACAGGGTCACATCTGTTTGCTCTGCCTCCAGATGACCATTACAGCTAAATGTCTCTTTGAAACCTTAAAATTAAAGTTGCTTCGACTGGTGTATGCAGCTGGATGAAAATGTAACCAATGGATTGGCCTAAGCATTCATCCTTGTGCAAAGGTCCCATCCAGGATTCGAACCCGGGAATGCTGGACCGTAAACCAGCGGATTAGATGATGCGCCATAGGGTCTAGGCTGCAAGGCCTTGCCTCCAGATGACTGTTACAACCCAATGTCTCTTTACACTGCCAGGTGATCTTCTGCCTAACAAAGTCAATACACTCCCTAGAACCCCTGGTAAAGGAGCCCTTCCTGGTAGCCAAATGGTTAAGGCGCCTGCCTACGGTGCACATGGTCATGAGTTCGATTCCCGCCCTCGCCCGGTGTAGCTCGTTGGCCTGAGGCAGTTGGTTGGATGGTGTGGTGACTAGAAGAAGTTGCTGCCTGGAAACAGAGAACACAAAAAACCTGTGGAAGTTGTGGCCTGGAGACAGAGAATGCAAAGAACCTGTGGAAGTTACTGCCTGGGGACAGAAAACACAAAGAACCCTTAGAAGTTGCTGCCTGGGGACAGAGAACAAGAAGAGCCTGTGGAAGTAGCTGCCTAGAGGAAGAGAACTGTGTCAATCAAAGGAAGTTGGTGCATGAGGGAAGGGAGAGCTGCCACAAAGGGGGAGCCAGAGGTGGCCTGCCTGTGATAGGAGGGGGGGTCTTGCTGAAAAAAATTGTGCTTGGCAGCAGTTCTTGCAGAATAGAACTGTATTTGGCTGCCTTTTGTTTTACAGGGGTTGCCCTCTTTTAACCTACCCAGGAATCTGCTTTTGGTGGGTTCTCCATCTGGCCTCCTCCCCTTCTAAAATAGCCAGGTATCTGCTTCTGGACTGGTTTTCCCCATCTAGCACCTTGCCCATACCTTACCCTTGCATCAACTTGGGGGGTCCCCATATAGAAAAACACCCTCCGCCACCACCAACCCTCCCCCCACAGATGCCCTATTTTGGGGTTTGCCTGACATCAGCCCCGGGTTAATCTTGGGAATTGCTTATTTAGAACAGTATTCTATACAGAGCTTGAAAAAACTATTTTGGAAGCCAAGATTTGGCGATTTACCCAGCCCAAAGTATAGGTTACTCATTACCGCATGTCTCTTTGAAACCTTAAATTCAAAGATGCTGCAACTGGTTAATGCAGCATGAAGAAAAGGGAACCAATTGCTAAATAAAGAAGGCAACTTAAAGGGGAAATAAAGTTTAAAATAGAATAATGCTAGAAATGCTGTATTTTGTATACTAAACAAAATATACATGAACTTACTGCACCATAAGCCTTATAAAAAAATGATTTATGCTTTCAAAGTAGGCTGCGGGGGGGGTCATCATCTTGTAACTTTGTTAAGCATCTTTGCAAGACCAAGACCATGCACATGCTCAGTGGGGTCTGGGCTTCTGTTGGAAGGTTAAGCTTGGGGGTCGTCATTAATTATCAAAACAGCACAAGTTAAATAATTTCTGCCATAGAAGTTGATACAGAAAGACTGATTAATAAACAAAATATACAGACTGCACTGGGTCTGTAGATACCAATCTCTACATGGTCGCCGGTTGCTCTACAGGGAAACAAACAAAGCTGCTCCAGTTCCGGGAAATGAGATGAGGGGAGGCTCCCCCTTCTGTTTGATAGTATGATTGTTTCCCTGCAGAGCAGCTAGGAAGCGTCTGAAGTTTTCTATCCACAGCAGTCAGAGCAAGTAAAACAAATGGAGAATTTCACAGCATACAGTCAGGTTTCTTATAAAAAAAAGTACACATTTTTTAATTAAAGTATATTGGAGATAGATGTTTTTTTTTCATTAAAAAAACAAGTAAAAACTGGATTTTTTATATTTTTTGCCTTTACACCCCCTGTAAGCATAAGTTCAGGGGTTCGGAAAATTACAAACCGGGATTCAAACTCAGAGCTCTCCGGGCATCACCCAGGCACCTTAGGTGCTGCGCCACTGGGTGTACTCTTTGCGGGACTTCCTCCATGATGACCATTACAACCAGATGTCTCTTTGAAACCTTAAATACAAAGGGAAAAAATAGCTCAGCAAAGAAGGAGCTAAAGCATGCATCCAGGCGGATGGGTCCCACCCAGGATTCGAACCCAGGACTCCCACACCATAAACCTGTCACCTAAGGCGCTGTGCCACAGTGCCAAATCTGTTTGCCCTGTCTCCAGATGACCATTACAACTTGATGCCTCTTTGAAACCTTAAATACAAAGGGAACCAATAGCTCCGCAAAGAAGGAGCTAAAGCACACATCCAGGCAGATAGGTCCCACCCAGGATTTGAACCCGGGACTCCCACACCGTAAACCTGTCACCTAAGGCACTGCGCCACAGGGCCAAACCTGTTTGTCCTGCCTCCAGATGACCATTACAACCCGATGTCTCTTTGAACCTTAACTAGAAAGTGAACCAATAGCTCAGCAAAGAAGGAGCTAAAGCACGCATCCAGGCAGATAGGTCCCACCCAGGATTTGAACCCGGGACTCCCACACCATAAACCTGTCACCTAAGGCATTGCGCCACATGGTCACATCTGTTTGGTCTGCCTCCAGATGACCATTACAACCAAATGTCTTTTTGAAATCTTAAAATTAAAGTTGCTTTGACTGGTGTATGCAGCTGGATGAAAATGTAACCAATGGATTGGCCTAAGCATTCATCCTTGTGCAAAGGTCCCACCCAGGATTTGAACCCGGGACTCCCACACCGTAAACCTGTCACCTAAGGCATTGCGACACAGGGTCACATCTGTTTTATCTGCCTCCAGATGACCATTACAACCCGATGTCTCTTTGAACCTTAAATAGAAAGTGAACCAATAGCTCAGCAAAGAAGGAGCTAAAGCACGCATCCAGGCAGATAGGTCCCACCCAGGATTTGAACCCGGGACTACCACATCGTAAACTTGTCACATAAGGCATTGCGCCACAGGGTCACATCTGTCTGCTTTGCCTCCAGATGACCATTGCAACCAAATGTCTCTTTGAAACCTTAAAATTAAAGTTGCTTTGACAGGTGTATGCAGCTGGATGAAAATGTAATCAATGGATTGGCCTAAGCATTCATCCTTGTGCAAAGGTCCCACCCAGGATTTGAACCCGGGACTCCCACACCATAAACCTGTCACCTAAGGCATTGCGCCACTGGGTCACATCTGGTTGCTCTGCCTCCAGATGACCATTGCAACCAAATGTCTCTTTGAAACCTTAAAATTAAAGTTGCTTCGACTGGTGTATGCAGCTGGATGAAAATGTAACCAATGGATTGGCCTAAGCATTCATCCTTGTGCAAAGGTCCCACCCAGGATTTGAACCCGGGACTCCCACACAGTAAACCTGTCACCTAAGGCATTGCGCCACAGGGTCACATCTGTTTGCCCTGCCTCCAGATGACCATTACAGCTAAATGTCTCTTTGAAACCTTAAAATTAAAGTTGCTTCGACTGGTGTATGCAGCTGGATGAAAATGTAACCAATGGATTGGCCTAAGCATTCATCCTTGAGCAAAGGTCCCATCCAGGATTCGAACCCGGGAATGCTGGACCGTAAACCAGCGGATTAGATGATGCGCCATAGGGTCTAGGCTGCAAGGCCTTGCCTCCAGATGACTGTTACAACCCAATGTCTCTTTACACTGCCAGGTGATCTTCTGCCTAACAAAGTCAATACACTCCCTAGAACCCCTGGTAAAGGAGCCCTTCCTGGTAGCCAAATGGTTAAGGCGCCTGCCTACGGTGCACATGGTCATGAGTTCGATTCCCGCCCTCGCCCGGTGTAGCTCGTTGGCCTGAGGCAGTTGGTTGGATGGTGTGGTGACTAGAAGAAGTTGCTGCCTGGAAACAGAGAACACAAAAAACCTGTGGAAGTTGTGGCCTGGAGACAGAGAATGCAAAGAACCTGTGGAAGTTACTGCCTGGGGACAGAAAACACAAAGAACCCTTAGAAGTTGCTGCCTGGGGACAGAGAACAAGAAGAGCCTGTGGAAGTAGCTGCCTAGAGGAAGAGAACTGTGTCAATCAAAGGAAGTTGGTGCATGAGGGAAGGGAGAGCTGCCACAAAGGGGGAGCCAGAGGTGGCCTGCCTGTGATAGGAGGGGGGGTCTTGCTGAAAAAAATTGTGCTTGGCAGCAGTTCTTGCAGAATAGAACTGTATTTGGCTGCCTTTTGTTTTACAGGGGTTGCCCTCTTTTAACCTACCCAGGAATCTGCTTTTGGTGGGTTCTCCATCTGGCCTCCTCCCCTTCTAAGATAGCCAGGTATCTACTGCTGGACTGATTTTCCCCATCTAGCACCTTGCCCATACATTACCCTTGCATCAACTTGGGGGGTCCCCATATAGAAAAACACCCTCCGCCACCACCAACCCTCCCCCCACAGATGCCCTTTTTTGGGGTTTGCCTGACATCAGCCCCGGGTTAATCTTGGGAATTGCTTATTTAGAACAGTATTCTATACAGAGCTTGAAAAAACTATTTTGGAAGCCAAGATTTGGCGATTTACCCAGCCCAAAGTATAGGTTACTCATTACCGCATGTCTCTTTGAAACCTTAAATTCAAAGATGCTGCAACTGGTTAATGCAGCATGAAGAAAAGGGAACCAATTGCTAAATAAAGAAGGCAACTTAAAGGGGAAATAAAGTTTAAAATAGAATAATGCTAGAAATGCTGTATTTTGTATACTAAACAAAATATACATGAACTTACTGCACCATAAGCCTTATAAAAAAATGATTTATGCTTTCAAAGTAGGCTGCGGGGGGGGGTCATCATCTTGTAACTTTGTTAAGCATCTTTGCAAGACCAAGACCATGCACATGCTCAGTGGGGTCTGGGCTTCTGTTGGAAGGTTAAGCTTGGGGGTCGTCATTAATTATCAAAACAGCACAAGTCAAATCATTTCTGCCATAGAAGTTGATACAGAAAGACTGATTAATAAACAAAATATACAGACTGCACTGGGTCTGTAGATACCAATCTCTACATGGTCGCCGGTTGCTCTACAGGGAAACAAACAAAGCTGCTCCAGTTCCGGGAAATGAGATGAGGGGAGGCTCCCCCTTCTGTTTGATAGTATGATTGTTTCCCTGCAGAGCAGCTAGGAAGCGTCTGAAGTTTTCTATCCACAGCAGTCAGAGTAAGTAAAACAAATGGAGAATTTCACAGCATACAGTCAGGTTTCTTATAAAAAAAAGTACACATTTTTTAATTAAAGTATATTGGAGATAGATGTTTTTTTTTCATTAAAAAAAAAGGTAAAAACTGGATTTTTTATATTTTTTGCCTTTACACCCCCTGTAAGCATAAGTTCAGGGGTTCGGAAAATTACAAACCGGGATTCAAACTCAGAGCTCTCCGGGCATGAACCAGGCACCTTAGGTGCTGCGCCACTGGGTGTACTCTTTGTGGGACTTCCTCCATGATGACCATTACAACCAGATGTCTCTTTGAAACCTTAAATACAAAGGGAAAAAATAGCTCAGCAAAGAAGGAGCTAAAGCATGCATCCAGGCGGATGGGTCCCACCCAGGATTCGAACCCAGGACTCCCACACCATAAACCTGTCACCTAAGGCGCTGTGCCACAGTGTCAAATCTGTTTCCCCTGTCTCCAGATGACCATTACAACCTGATGCCTCCTTGAAACCTTAAATACAAAGGGAACCAATAGCTCAGCAAAGAAGGAGCTAAAGCACGCATCCAGGCAGATAGGTCGCACCCAGGATTTGAACCCGGGACTCCCACACCGCAAACCTGTCACCTAAGGCACTGCGCCACAGGGCCAAATCTGTTTGTCCTGCCTCCAGATGACCATTACAACCCGATGTCTCTTTGAACCTTAAATAGAAAGGGAACCAATAGCTCAGCAAACAAGGAGCTAAAGCACGCATCCAGGCAGATAGGTCCCACCCAGGATTTGAACCCGGGACTCCCACATCATAAACCGGTCACCTAAGGCATTGCGCCACATGGTCAAATCTGTCTGCGCTGCCTCCAGATGACCATTGCAACCAAATGTCTCTTTGAAACCTTAAAATTAAAGTTGCTTCGACTGGTGTATGCAGCTGGATGAAAATGTAACCAATGGATTGGCCTAAGCATTCATCCTTGTGCAAAGGTCCCACGAAGGATTTGAACCCAGGACTCCCACACCGTAAACCTGTCACCTAAGGCATTGCGCCACAGGGTCACATCTGTTTGCTCTGCCTCCAGATGACCATTACAACCAAATGTCTCTTTGAAACCTTAAAATTAAATTTGCTTCGACTGGTGTATGCAGCTGGATGAAAATGTAACCAATGGATTGGCCTAAGCATTCATCCTTGTGCAAAGGTCCCATTCAGGATTCGAACCCAGGAATGCTGGACCGTAAACCAGCGCATTAGATGATGCGCCACAGGGTCTAGGCTGCAAGTCCTTGCCTCCAGATGACTGTTACAACCCAATGTCTCTTTACACTGCCAGGTGATCTTCTGTCTAACAAAGTCAATAAACTCCCTAGAACCCCTTGTAAAGGAGCCCTTCCTGGTAGCCAAATGGTTAAGGGACCTGCCTACGGTGCACATGGTCGTGAGTTCGATTCCCGTCCTCGCCCGGTGTAGCTCGTTGGCCTGTGGCAGTTGGTCGGATGGTGTGGTGACTAGAAGAAGTTGCTGCCTGGAAACAGAGAACACGAAAAACCTGTGGAAGTTGCGGCCTGGGGACAGAGAATGCAAAGAACCTGTGGAAGTTACTGCCTGGGGACAGAAAACACAAAGAACCCTTAGAAGTTGCTGCCTGGGGACAGAGAACAAGAAGAGCCTGTGGAAGTAGCTGCCTAGAGGAAGAGAACTGTGTCAATCAAAGCAAGTTGGTGCATGAGGGAAGGGAGAGCTGCCACAAAGGGGGAGCCGGAGGTGGCCTGCCTGTGATAGGAGGGGGGGTCTTGCTGAAAAAAATTGTGCTTGGCAGCAGTTCTTGCAGAATAGAACTGTATTTGGCTGCCTTTTGTTTTACAGGGGTTGCCCTCTTTTAACCTACCCAGGAATCTGCTTTTGGTGGGTTCTCCATCTGGCCTCCTCCCCTTCTAAGATAGCCAGGTATCTGCTTCTGGACTGGTTTTCCCCATCTAGCACCTTGCCCATACCTTACCCTTGCATCAACTTGGGGGGTCCCCATATAGAAAAACACCCTCCGCCACCACCAACCCTCCCCCCACAGATGCCCTATTTTGGGGTTTGCCTGACATCAGCCCGGGGTTAATCTTGGGAATTGCTTATTGAGAACAGTGTTCTATACAGAGCTTGAAAAAACTATTTTGGAAGCCAAGATTTGGCGATTTACCCAGCCCAAAGTATAGGTTACTCATTACCGCATGTCTCTTTGAAACCTTAAATTCAAAGATGCTGCAACTGGTTAATGCAGCATGAAGAAAAGGGAACCAATGGCTAAATAAAGAAGGCAGCTTAAAGGGGAAATAAAGTTTAAATTAGAATAATGCTAGAAATGCTGTATTTTGTATACTAAACAAAATATACATGAACTTACTGCACCATAAGCCTTATAAAAAAATGATTTATGCTTTCAAAGTAGGCTGCGGGGGGGGGGTCATCATCTTGTAACTTTGTTAAGCATCTTTGCAAGACCAAGACCATGCACATGCTCAGTGGGGTCTGGGCTTCTGTTGGAAGGTTAAGCTTGGGGGTCGTCATTAATTATCAAAACAGCACAAGTCAAATCATTTCTGCCATAGAAGCTGATACAGAAAGACTGATTAATAAACAAAATATACAGACTGCACTGGGTCTGTAGATACCAATCTCTACATGGTCGCCGGTTGCTCTACAGGGAAACAAACAAAGCTGCTCCAGTTCCGGGAAATGAGATGAGGGGAGGCTCCCCCTTCTGTTTGATAGTATGATTGTTTCCCTGCAGAGCAGCTAGGAAGCGTCTGAAGTTTTCTATCCACAGCAGTCAGAGCAAGTAAAACAAATGGAGAATTTCACAGCATACAGTCAGGTTTCTTATAAAAAAAAGTACACATTTTTTAATTAAAGTATATTGGAGATAGATGTTTTTTTTTCATTAAAAAAAAGGTAAAAACTGGATTTTTTTATATTTTTTGCCTTTACACCCCCTGTAAGCATAAGTTCAGGGGTTCGGAAAATTACAAACCGGGATTCAAACTCAGAGCTCTCCGGGCATGAACCAGGCACCTTAGGTGCTGCGCCACTGGGTGTACTCTTTGTGGGACTTCCTCCATGATGACCATTACAACCAGATGTCTCTTTGAAACCTTAAATACAAAGGGAAAAAATAGCTCAGCAAAGAAGGAGCTAAAGCATGCATCCAGGCGGATGGGTCCCACCCAGGATTCGAACCCAGGACTCCCACACCATAAACCTGTCACCTAAGGCGCTGTGCCACAGTGCCAAATCTGTTTGCCCTGTCTCCAGATGACCATTACAACCTGATGCCTCCTTGAAACCTTAAATACAAAGGGAACCAATAGCTCAGCAAAGAAGGAGCTAAAGCACGCATCCAGGCAGATAGGTCGCACCCAGGATTTGAACCCGGGACTCCCACACCGTAAACCTGTCACCTAAGGCACTGCGCCACAGGGCCAAATCTGTTTGTCCTGCCTCCAGATGACCATTACAACCCGATGTCTCTTTGAACCTTAAATAGAAAGTGAACCAATAGCTCAGCAAAGAAGGAGCTAAAGCACGCATCCAGGCAGATAGGTCCCACCCAGGATTTGAACCCGGGACTCCCACATCGTAAACCTGTCACCTAAGGCATTGCGCCACAGGGTCACATCTGTTTGCTCTGCCTCCAGATGACCATTGCAACCAAATGTCTCTTTGAAACCTTAAAATTAAAGTTGCTTCGACTGGTGTATGCAGCTGGATGAAAATGTAACCAATGGATTGGCCTAAGCATTCATCCTTGTGCAAAGGTCCCACCCAGGATTTGAACCCAGGACTCCCACACCGTAAACCTGTCACCTAAGGCATTGCGCCACAGGGTCACATCTGTTTGCTCTGCCTCCAGATGACCATTACAACCAAATGTCTCTTTGAAACCTTAAAATTAAAGTTGCTTCGACTGGTGTATGCAGCTGGATGAAAATGTAACCAATGGATTGGCCTAAGCATTCATCCTTGTGCAAAGGTCCCATCCAGGATTCGAACCCAGGAATGCTGGACCGTAAACCAGCGCATTAGATGATGCGCCACAGGGTCTAGGCTGCAAGGCCTTGCCTCCAGATGACTGTTACAACCCAATGTCTCTT
Source organism: Xenopus laevis (assembly GCF_017654675.1). Classification (NCBI taxonomy): domain Eukaryota; kingdom Metazoa; phylum Chordata; class Amphibia; order Anura; family Pipidae; genus Xenopus; species Xenopus laevis. The sequence continues at coordinate 84,742,119 of NC_054376.1, forward strand.
TACACTGCCAGGTGATCTTCTGCCTAACAAAGTCAATACACTCCCTAGAACCCCTGGTAAAGGAGCCCTTCCTGGTAGCCAAATGGTTAAGGCACCTGCCTACGGTGCACATGGTCGTGAGTTCGATTCCCGTCCTCGCCCGGTGTAGCTCGTTGGCCTGTGGCAGTTGGTCGGATGGTGTGGTGACTAGAAGAAGTTGCTGCCTGGAAACAGAGAACACGAAAAACCTGTGGAAGTTGCGGCCTGGGGACAGAGAATGCAAAGAACCTGTGGAAGTTACTGCCTGGGGACAGAAAACACAAAGAACCCTTAGAAGTTGCTGCCTGGGGACAGAGAACAAGAAGAGCCTGTGGAAGTAGCTGCCTAGAGGAAGAGAACTGTGTCAATCAAAGCAAGTTGGTGCATGAGGGAAGGGAGAGCTGCCACAAAGGGGGAGCCAGAGGTGGCCTGCCTGTGATAGGAGGGGGGGTCTTGCTGAAAAAAATTGTGCTTGGCAGCAGTTCTTGCAGAATAGAACTGTATTTGGCTGCCTTTTGTTTTACAGGGGTTGCCCTCTTTTAACCTACCCAGGAATCTGCTTTTGGTGGGTTCTCCATCTGGCCTCCTCCCCTTCTAAGATAGCCAGGTATCTGCTTCTGGACTGGTTTTCCCCATCTAGCACCTTGCCCATACCTTACCCTTGCATCAACTTGGGGGGTCCCCATATAGAAAAACACCCTCCGCCACCACCAACCCTCCCCCCACAGATGCCCTATTTTGGGGTTTGCCTGACATCAGCCCGGGGTTAATCTTGGGAATTGCTTATTGAGAACAGTGTTCTATACAGAGCTTGAAAAAACTATTTTGGAAGCCAAGATTTGGCGATTTACCCAGCCCAAAGTATAGGTTACTCATTACCGCATGTCTCTTTGAAACCTTAAATTCAAAGATGCTGCAACTGGTTAATGCAGCATGAAGAAAAGGGAACCAATGGCTAAATAAAGAAGGCAGCTTAAAGGGGAAATAAAGTTTAAATTAGAATAATGCTAGAAATGCTGTATTTTGTATACTAAACAAAATATACATGAACTTACTGCACCATAAGCCTTATAAAAAAATGATTTATGCTTTCAAAGTAGGCTGCGGGGGGGGGTCATCATCTTGTAACTTTGTTAAGCATCTTTGCAAGACCAAGACCATGCACATGCTCAGTGGGGTCTGGGCTTCTGTTGGAAGGTTAAGCTTGGGGGTCGTCATTAATTATCAAAACAGCACAAGTCAAATCATTTCTGCCATAGAAGCTGATACAGAAAGACTGATTAATAAACAAAATATACAGACTGCACTGGGTCTGTAGATACCAATCTCTACATGGTCGCCGGTTGCTCTACAGGGAAACAAACAAAGCTGCTCCAGTTCCGGGAAATGAGATGAGGGGAGGCTCCCCCTTCTGTTTGATAGTATGATTGTTTCCCTGCAGAGCAGCTAGGAAGCGTCTGAAGTTTTCTATCCACAGCAGTCAGAGTAAGTAAAACAAATGGAGAATTTCACAGCATACAGTCAGGTTTCTTATAAAAAAAAGTACACATTTTTTAATTAAAGTATATTGAGATAGATGTTTTTTTTTTAATTAAAAAAAAAGGTAAAAACTGGATTTTTTTATATTTTTTGCCTTTACACCCCCTGTAAGCATAAGTTCAGGGGTTCGGAAAATTACAAACCGGGATTCAAACTCAGAGCTCTCCGGGCATGAACCAGGCACCTTAGGTGCTGCGCCACTGGGTGTACTCTTTGTGGGATTTCCTCCATGATGACCATTACAACCCGATGTCTCTTTGAACCTTATATAGAAAGTGAACCAATAGCTCAGCAAAGAAGGAGCTAAAGCACGCATCCAGGCAGATAGGTCCGACCCAGGATTTGAACCCGGGACTCCCACATCGTAAAGCTGTCACCTAAGGCATTGCGCCACAGGGTCACATCCGTTTGCTCTGCCTCCAGATGACCATTGCAACCAAATGTCTCTTTGAAACCTTAAAATTAAAGTTGCTTTGACTGGTGTATGTAGCTGGATAAAAATGAAACCAATGGATTGGCCTAAGCATTCATCCTTGTGCAAAGGTCCCACCCAGGATTTGAACCCGGGACTCCCACACCGTAAACCTGTAACCTAAGGCATTGCGCCACAGGGTCACATCCGTTTGCTCTGCCTCCAGATGACCATTGCAACCAAATGTCTCTTTGAAACCTTAAAATTAAAGTTGCTTCGACTGGTGTATGCAGCTGGATGAAAATGTAACCAATGGATTGGCCTAAGCATTCATCCTTGTGCAAAGGTCCCATCCAGGATTTGAACCCGGGAATGCTGGACCGTAACCCAGCGCATTAGATGCTGCGCCACAGGGTCTAGGCTGCAAGGCCTTGCCTCCAGATGACTGTTACAACCCAATGTCTCTTTACACTGCCAGGTGATCTTCTGCCTAACAAAGTCAATACACTCCCTAGAACCCCTGGTAAAGGAGCCCTTCCTGGTAGCCAAATGGTTAAGGCGCCTGCCTATGGTGCACATGGTCGTGAGTTCGATTCCCGTCCTCGCCTGGTGTAGCTCGTTGGTCGGATGGTGTGGTGACTAGAAGAAATTGCTGCCTGGAAACAGAGAACACGAAAAACCTGTGGAAGTTGCGGCCTGGGGACAGAGAATGCAAAGAACCTGTGGAAGTTACTGCCTGGGGACAGAAAACACAAAGAACCCTAAGAAGTTGCTGCCTGGGGACAGAGAACAAGAAGAGCCTGTGGAAGTAGCTGCCTAGAGGAAGAGAACTGTGTCAATCAAAGGAAGTTGGTGCATGAGGGAAGGGAGAGCTGCCACAAAGGGGGAGCCAGAGGTGGCCTTCCTGTGATAGGAGGGGGGGTCTTGCTGAAAAAAATTGTGCTTGGCAGCAGTTCTTGCAGAATAGAACTGTATTTGGCTGCCTTTTGTTTTACAGGGGTTGCCCTCTTTTAACCTACCCAGGAATCTGCTTTTGGTGGGTTCTCCATCTGGCCTCCTCCCCTTCTAAGATAGCCAGGTATCTGCTTCTGGACTGGTTTTCCCCATCTAGCACCTTGCCCATACCTTACCCTTGCATCAACTTGGGGGGTCCCCATATAGAAAAACACCCTCCGCCACCACCAATCCTCCCCCCACAGATGCCCTATTTTGGGGTTTGCCTGACATCAGCCCGGGGTTAATCTTGGGAATTGCTTATTGAGAACAGTGTTCTATACAGAGCTTGAAAAAACTATTTTGGAAGCCAAGATTTGGCGATTTACCCAGCCCAAAGTATAGGTTACTCATTACCGCATGTCTCTTTGAAACCTTAAATTCAAAGATGCTGCAACTGGTTAATGCAGCATGAAGAAAAGGGAACCAATGGCTAAATAAAGAAGGCAGCTTAAAGGGGAAATAAAGTTTAAATTAGAATAATGCTAGAAATGCTGTATTTTGTATACTAAACAAAATATACATGAACTTACTGCACCATAAGCCTTATAAAAAAATGATTTATGCTTTCAAAGTAGGCTGCGGGGGGGGGGTCATCATCTTGTAACTTTGTTAAGCATCTTTGCAAGACCAAGACCATGCACATGCTCAGTGGGGTCTGGGCTTCTGTTGGAAGGTTAAGCTTGGGGGTCGTCATTAATTATCAAAACAGCACAAGTCAAATCATTTCTGCCATAGAAGCTGATACAGAAAGACTGATTAATAAACAAAATATACAGACTGCACTGGGTCTGTAGATACCAATCTCTACATGGTCGCCGGTTGCTCTACAGGGAAACAAACAAAGCTGCTCCAGTTCCGGGAAATGAGATGAGGGGAGGCTCCCCCTTCTGTTTGATAGTATGATTGTTTCCCTGCAGAGCAGCTAGGAAGCGTCTGAAGTTTTCTATCCACAGCAGTCAGAGTAAGTAAAACAAATGGAGAATTTCACAGCATACAGTCAGGTTTCTTATAAAAAAAAGTACACATTTTTTAATTAAAGTATATTGAGATAGATGTTTTTTTTTTAATTAAAAAAAAAGGTAAAAACTGGATTTTTTTATATTTTTTGCCTTTACACCCCCTGTAAGCATAAGTTCAGGGGTTCGGAAAATTACAAACCGGGATTCAAACTCAGAGCTCTCCGGGCATGAACCAGGCACCTTAGGTGCTGCGCCACTGGGTGTACTCTTTGTGGGACTTCCTCCATGATGACCATTACAACCAGATGTCTCTTTGAAACCTTAAATACAAAGGGAAAAAATAGCTCAGCAAAGAAGGAGCTAAAGCATGCATCCAGGCGGATGGGTCCCACCCAGGATTCGAACCCAGGACTCCCACACCATAAACCTGTCACCTAAGGCGCTGTGCCACAGTGCCAAATCTGTTTCCCCTGTCTCCAGATGACCATTACAACCTGATGCCTCCTTGAAACCTTAAATACAAAGGGAACCAATAGCTCAGCAAAGAAGGAGCTAAAGCACACATCCAGGCAGATAGGTCGCACCCAGGATTTGAACCCGGGACTCCCACACCGCAAACCTGTCACCTAAGGCACTGCGCCACAGGGCCAAATCTGTTTGTCCTGCCTCCAGATGACCATTACAACCCGATGTCTCTTTGAACCTTAAATAGAAAGGGAACCAATAGCTCAGCAAACAAGGAGCTAAAGCACGCATCCAGGCAGATAGGTCCCACCCAGGATTTGAACCCGGGACTCCCACATCATAAACCGGTCACCTAAGGCATTGCGCCACATGGTCAAATCTGTCTGCGCTGCCTCCAGATGACCATTGCAACCAAATGTCTCTTTGAAACCTTAAAATTAAAGTTGCTTCGACTGGTGTATGCAGCTGGATGAAAATGTAACCAATGGATTGGCCTAAGCATTCATCCTTGTGCAAAGGTCCCACGAAGGATTTGAACCCAGGACTCCCACACCGTAAACCTGTCACCTAAGGCATTGCGCCACAGGGTCACATCTGTTTGCTCTGACTCCAGATGACCATTACAACCAAATGTCTCTTTGAAACCTTAAAATTAAAGTTGCTTCGACTGGTGTATGCAGCTGGATGAAAATGTAACCAATGGATTGGCCTAAGCATTCATCCTTGTGCAAAGGTCCCATCCAGGATTTGAACCCGGGAATGCTGGACCGTAAACCAGCGCATTAGATGATGCGCCACAGGGTCTAGGCTGCAAGGCCTTGCCTCCAGATGACTGTTACAACCCAATGTCTCTTTACACTGCCAGGTGATCTTCTTCCTAACAAAGTCAATACACTCCCTAGAACCCCTGGTAAAGGAGCCCTTCCTGGTAGCCAAATGGTTAAGGCACCTGCCTACGGTGCACATGGTCGTGAGTTCGATTCCCGCCCTCGCCCGGTGTAGCTCGTTGGCCTGAGGCAGTTGGTCGGATGGTTTGGTGACTAGAAGAAGTTGCTGCCTGGAAACAGAGAACACGAATAACCTGTGGAAGTTGCGGCCTGGGGACAGAGAATGCAAAGAACCTGTGGAAGTTACTGCCTGGGGACAGAAAACACAAAGAACCCTTAGAAGTTGCTGCCTGGGGACAGAGAACAAGAAGAGCCTGTAAAAGTAGCTGCCTAGAGGAAGAGAACTGTGTCAATCAAAGGAAGTTGGTGCATGCGGGAAGGGAGAGCTGCAACAAAGGGGGAGCCAGAGGTGGCCTGCCTGTGATAGGAGGGGGGGTCTTGCTGAAAAAAATTGTGCTTGGCAGCAGTTCTTGCAGAATAGAACTGTATTTGGCTGCCTTTTGTTTTATAGGGGTTGCCCTCTTTTAACCTACCCAGGAATCTGCTTTTGGTGGGTTCTCCATCTGGCCTCCTCCCCTTCTAAGATAGCCAGGTATCTGCTTCTGGACTGGTTTTCCCCATCTAGCACCTTGCCCATACCTTACCCTTGCATCAACTTGGGGGGTCCCCATATAGAAAAACACCCTCCGCCACCACCAACCCTCAACCCACAGATGCCCTTTTTTGGGGTTTGCCTGACATCAGCCCGGGGTTAATCTTGGGAATTGCTTATTGAGAACAGTGTTCTATACAGAGCTTGAAAAAACTATTTTGGAAGCCAAGATTTGGCGATTTACCCAGCCCAAAGTATAGGTTACTCATTACCGCATGTCTCTTTGAAACCTTAAATTCAAAGATGCTGCAACTGGTTAATGCAGCATGAAGAAAAGGGAACCAATGGCTAAATAAAGAAGGCAGCTTAAAGGGGAAATAAAGTTTAAAATAGAATAATGCTAGAAATGCTGTATTTTGTATACTAAACAAAATATACATGAACTTACTGCACCATAAGCCTTATAAAAAATGATTTATGCTTTCAAAGTAGGCTGCGGGGGGGGGTCATCATCTTGTAACTTTGTTAAGCATCTTTGCAAGACCAAGACCATGCACATGCTCAGTGGGGTCTGGGTTTCTGTTGGAAGGTTAAGCTTGGGGGTCGTCATTAATTATCAAAACAGCACAAGTCAAATCATTTCTGCCATAGAAGCTGATACAGAAAGACTGATTAATAAACAAAATATACAGACTGCACTGGGTCTGTAGATACCAATCCCTACATGGTCGCCGGTTGCTCTACAGGGAAACAAACAAAGCTGCTCCAGTTCCGGGAAATGAGATGAGGGGAGGCTCCCCCTTCTGTTTGATAGTATGATTGTTTCCCTGCAGAGCAGCTAGGAAGCGTCTGAAGTTTTCTATCCACAGCAGTCAGAGCAAGTAAAACAAATGGAGAATTTCACAGCATACAGTCAGGTTTCTTATAAAAAAAAGTACACATTTTTTAATTAAAGTATATTGGAGATAGATGTTTTTTTTTCATTAAAAAAAAAGGTAAAAACTGGATTTTTTTATATTTTTTGCCTTTACACCCCCTGTAAGCATAAGTTCAGGGGTTCGGAAAATTACAAACCGGGATTCAAACTCAGAGCTCTCCGGGCATGAACCAGGCACCTTAGGTGCTGCGCCACTGGGTGTACTCTTTGTGGGATTTCCTCCATGATGACCATTACAACCAGATGTCTCTTTGAAACCTTAAATACAAAGGGAAAAAATAGCTCAGCAAAGAAGGAGCTAAAGCATGCATCCAGGCGGATGGGTCCCACCCAGGATTCGAACCCAGGACTCCCACACCATAAACCTGTCACCTAAGGCGCTGTGCCACAGTGCCAAATCTGTTTGCCCTGTCTCCAGATGACCATTACAACCTGATGCCTCCTTGAAACCTTAAATACAAAGGGAACCAATAGCTCAGCAAAGAAGGAGCTAAAGCACGCATCCAGGCAGATAGGTCGCACCCAGGATTTGAACCCGGGACTCCCACACCGCAAACCTGTCACCTAAGGCACTGCGCCACAGGGCCAAATCTGTTTGTCCTGCCTCCAGATGACCATTACAACCCGATGTCTCTTTGAACCTTAAATAGAAAGGGAAGCAATAGCTCAGCAAACAAGGAGCTAAAGCACACATCCAGGCAGATAGGTCCCACCCAGGATTTGAACCCGGGACTCCCACATCATAAACCGGTCACCTAAGGCATTGCGCCACATGGTCAAATCTGTCTGTGCTGCCTCCAGATGACCATTGCAACCAAATGTCTCTTTGAAACCTTAAAATTAAAGTTGCTTCGACTGGTGTATGCAGCTGGATGAAAATGTAACCAATGGATTGGCCTAAGCATTCATCCTTGTGCAAAGGTCCCACGAAGGATTTGAACCCAGGACTCCCACACCGTAAACCTGTCACCTAAGGCATTGCGCCACAGGGTCACATCTGTTTGCTCTGCCTCCAGATGACCATTACAACCAAATGTCTCTTTGAAACCTTAAAATTAAAGTTGCTTCGACTGGTGTATGCAGCTGGATGAAAATGTAACCAATGGATTGGCCTAAGCATTCATCCTTGTGCAAAGGTCCCATCCAGGATTTGAACCCTGGAATGCTGGACCGTAAACCAGCGCATTAGATGATGCGCCACAGGGTCTAGGCTGCAAGGCCTTGCCTCCAGATGACTGTTACAACCCAATGTCTCTTTACACTGCCAGGTGATCTTCTTCCTAACAAAGTCAATACACTCCCTAGAACCCCTGGTAAAGGAGCCCTTCCTGGTAGCCAAATGGTTAAGGCACCTGCCTACGGTGCACATGGTCGTGAGTTCGATTCCCGCCCTCGCCCAGTGTAGCTCGTTGGCCTGAGGCAGTTGGTCGGATGGTGTGGTGACTAGAAGAAGTTGCTGCCTGGAAACAGAGAACACGAAAAACCTGTGGAAGTTGTGGCCTGGGGACAGAGAATGCAAAGAACCTGTGGAAGTTACTGCCTGGGGACAGAAAACACAAAGAACCCTTAGAAGTTGCTGCCTGGGGACAGAGAACAAGAAGAGCCTGTGGAAGTAGCTGCCTAGAGGAAGAGAACTGTGTCAATCAAAGGAAGTTGGTGCATGAGGGAAGGGAGAGCTGCCACAAAGGGGGAGCCAGAGGTGGCCTGCCTGTGATAGGAGGGGGGGTCTTGCTGAAAAAAATTGTGCTTGGCAGCAGTTCTTGCAGAATAGAACTGTATTTGACTGCCTTTTGTTTTACAGGGATTGCCCTCTTTTAACCTACCCAGGAATCTGCTTTTGGTGGGTTCTCCATCTGGCCTCCTCCCCTTCTAAAATAGCCAGGTATCTGCTTCTGGACTGGTTTTCCCCATCTAGCACCTTGCCCATACCTTACCCTTGCATCAACTTGGGGGGTCCCCATATAGAAAAACACCCTCCGCCACCACCAACCCTCCCCCCACAGATGCCCTTTTTTGGGGTTTGCCTGACATCAGCCCGGGGTTAATCTTGGGAATTGCTTATTGAGAACAGTGTTCTATACAGAGCTTGAAAAAACTATTTTGGAAGCCAAGATTTGGCGATTTACCCAGCCCAAAGTATAGGTTACTCATTACCGCATGTCTCTTTGAAACCTTAAATTCAAAGATGCTGCAACTGGTTAATGCAGCATGAAGAAAAGGGAACCAATGGCTAAATAAAGAAGGCAGCTTAAAGGGGAAATAAAGTTTAAATTAGAATAATGCTAGAAATGCTGTATTTTGTATACTAAACAAAATATACATGAACTTACTGCACCATAAGCCTTATAAAAAAATGATTTATGCTTTCAAAGTAGGCTGCGGGGGGTCATCATCTTGTAACTTTGTTAAGCATCTTTGCAAGACCATGCACATGCTCAGTGGGGTCTGGGCTTCTGTTGGAAGGTTAAGCTTGGGGGTCGTCATTAATTATCAAAACAGCACAAGTCAAATCATTTCTGCCATAGAAGCTGATACAGAAAGACTGATTAATAAACAAAATATACAGACTGCACTGGGTCTGTAGATACCAATCTCTACATGGTCGCCGGTTGCTCTACAGGGAAACAAACAAAGCTGCTCCAGTTCCGGGAAATGAGATGAGGGGAGGCTCCCCCTTCTGTTTGATAGTATGATTGTTTCCCTGCAGAGCAGCTAGGAAGCGTCTGAAGTTTTCTATCCACAGCAGTCAGAGTAAGTAAAACAAATGGAGAATTTCACAGCATACAGTCAGGTTTCTTATAAAAAAAAGTACACATTTTTTAATTAAAGTATATTGGAGATAGATGTTTTTTTTTCATTAAAAAAAAAGGTAAAAACTGGATTTTTTTATATTTTTTGCCTTTACACCCCCTGTAAGCATAAGTTCAGGGGTTCGGAAAATTACAAACCGGGATTCAAACTCAGAGCTCTCCGGGCATGAACCAGGCACCTTAGGTGCTGCGCCACTGGGTGTACTCTTTGTGGGATTTCCTCCATGATGACCATTACAACCCGATGTCTCTTTGAACCTTATATAGAAAGTGAACCAATAGCTCAGCAAAGAAGGAGCTAAAGCACGCATCCAGGCAGATAGGTCCCACCCAGGATTTGAACCCGGGACTCCCACATCGTAAAGCTGTCACCTAAGGCATTGCGCCACAGGGTCACATCCGTTTGCTCTGCCTCCAGATGACCATTGCAACCAAATGTCTCTTTGAAACCTTAAAATTAAAGTTGCTTTGACTGGTGTATGTAGCTGGATAAAAATGAAACCAATGGATTGGCCTAAGCATTCATCCTTGTGCAAAGGTCCCACCCAGGATTTGAACCCGGGACTCCCACACCGTAAACCTGTCACCTAAGGCATTGCGCCACAGGGTCACATCTGTTTGCTCTGCCTCCAGATGACCATTACAACCAAATGTCTCTTTGAAACCTTAAAATTAAAGTTGCTTCGACTGGTGTATGCAGCTGGATGAAAATGTAACCAATGGATTGGCCTAAGCATTCATCCTTGTGCAAAGGTCCCATCCAGGATTTGAACCCGGGAATGCTGGACCGTAAACCAGCGCATTAGATGCTGCGCCACAGGGTCTAGGCTGCAAGGCCTTGCCTCCAGATGACTGTTACAACCCAATGTCTCTTTACACTGCCAGGTGATCTTCTGCCTAACAAAGTCAATACACTCCCTAGAACCCCTGGTAAAGGAGCCCTTCCTGGTAGCCAAATGGTTAAGGCGCCTGCCTATGGTGCACATGGTCGTGAGTTCGATTCCCGTCCTCGCCCGGTGTAGCTCGTTGGCCTGTGGCAGTTGGTCGGATGGTGTGGTGACTAGAAGAAGTTGCTGCCTGGAAACAGAGAACACGAAAAACCTGTGGAAGTTGCGGCCTGGGGACAGAGAATGCAAAGAACCTGTGGAAGTTACTGCCTGGGGACAGAAAACACAAAGAACCCTAAGAAGTTGCTGCCTGGGGACAGAGAACAAGAAGAGCCTGTGGAAGTAGCTGCCTAGAGGAAGAGAACTGTGTCAATCAAAGGAAGTTGGTGCATGAGGGAAGGGAGAGCTGCCACAAAGGGGGAGCCAGAGGTGGCCTTCCTGTGATAGGAGGGGGGGTCTTGCTGAAAAAAATTGTGCTTGGCAGCAGTTCTTGCAGAATAGAACTGTATTTGGCTGCCTTTTGTTTTACAGGGGTTGCCCTCTTTTAACCTACCCAGGAATCTGCTTTTGGTGGGTTCTCCATCTGGCCTCCTCCCCTTCTAAGATAGCCAGGTATCTGCTTCTGGACTGGTTTTCCCCATCTAGCACCTTGCCCATACCTTACCCTTGCATCAACTTGGGGGGTCCCCATATAGAAAAACACCCTCCGCCACCACCAACCCTCCCCCCACAGATGCCCTATTTTGGGGTTTGCCTGACATCAGCCCGGGGTTAATCTTGGGAATTGCTTATTGAGAACAGTGTTCTATACAGAGCTTGAAAAAACTATTTTGGAAGCCAAGATTTGGCGATTTACCCAGCCCAAAGTATAGGTTACTCATTACCGCATGTCTCTTTGAAACCTTAAATTCAAAGATGCTGCAACTGGTTAATGCAGCATGAAGAAAAGGGAACCAATGGCTAAATAAAGAAGGCAGCTTAAAGGGGAAATAAAGTTTAAATTAGAATAATGCTAGAAATGCTGTATTTTGTATACTAAACAAAATATACATGAACTTACTGCACCATAAGCCTTATAAAAAAATGATTTATGCTTTCAAAGTAGGCTGCGGGGGGGGGTCATCATCTTGTAACTTTGTTAAGCATCTTTGCAAGACCAAGACCATGCACATGCTCAGTGGGGTCTGGGCTTCTGTTGGAAGGTTAAGCTTGGGGGTCGTCATTAATTATCAAAACAGCACAAGTCAAATCATTTCTGCCATAGAAGCTGATACAGAAAGACTGATTAATAAACAAAATATACAGACTGCACTGGGTCTGTAGATACCAATCTCTACATGGTCGCCGGTTGCTCTACAGGGAAACAAACAAAGCTGCTCCAGTTCCGGGAAATGAGATGAGGGGAGGCTCCCCCTTCTGTTTGATAGTATGATTGTTTCCCTGCAGAGCAGCTAGGAAGCGTCTGAAGTTTTCTATCCACAGCAGTCAGAGTAAGTAAAACAAATGGAGAATTTCACAGCATACAGTCAGGTTTCTTATAAAAAAAAGTACACATTTTTTAATTAAAGTATATTGAGATAGATGTTTTTTTTTAATTAAAAAAAAGGTAAAAACTGGATTTTTTTATATTTTTTGCCTTTACACCCCCTGTAAGCATAAGTTCAGGGGTTCGGAAAATTACAAACCGGGATTCAAACTCAGAGCTCTCCGGGCATGAACCAGGCACCTTAGGTGCTGCGCCACTGGGTGTACTCTTTGTGGGACTTCCTCCATGATGACCATTACAACCAGATGTCTCTTTGAAACCTTAAATACAAAGGGAAAAAATAGCTCAGCAAAGAAGGAGCTAAAGCATGCATCCAGGCGGATGGGTCCCACCCAGGATTCGAACCCAGGACTCCGACACCATAAACCTGTCACCTAAGGCGCTGTGCCACAGTGCCAAATCTGTTCTCCCTGTCTCCAGATGACCATTACAACCTGATGCCTCCTTGAAACCTTAAATACAAAGGGAACCAATAGCTCAGCAAAGAAGGAGCTAAAGCACGCATCCAGGCAGATAGGTCGCACCCAGGATTTGAACCCGGGACTCCCACACCGTAAACCTGTCACCTAAGGCACTGCGCCACAGGGCCAAATCTGTTTGTCCTGCCTCCAGATGACCATTACAACCCGATGTCTCTTTGAACCTTAAATAGAAAGTGAACCAATAGCTCAGCAAAGAAGGAGCTAAAGCACGCATCCAGGCAGATAGGTCCCACCCAGAATTTGAGCCCGGGACTCCCACATCGTAAACCTGTCACTTAAGGCATTGCGCCACAGGGTCACATCTGTTTGCTCTGCCTCCAGATGACCATTGCAACCAAATGTCTCTTTGAAACCTTAAAATTAAAGTTGCTTTGACTGGTGTATGCAGCTGGATGAAAATGTAACCAATGGATTGGCTAAAGCATTCATCCTTGTGCAAAGGTCCCACCCAGGATTTGAACCCGGGACTCCCACACCGTAAACCTGTCACCTAAGGCATTGCGCCACAGGGTCACATCTGTTTGCTCTCCCTCCAGATGACCATTGCAACCAAATGTCTCTTTGAAACCTTAAAATTAAAGTTGCTTCGACTGGTGTATGCAGCTGGATGAAAATGTAACCAATGGATTGGCCTAAGCATTCATCCTTGTGCAAAGGTCCCATCCAGGATTTGAACCCGGGAATGCTGGACCGTAAACCAGCGCATTAGATGATGCGCCACAGGGTCTAGGCTGCAAGGCCTTGCCTCCAGATGACTGTTACAACCCAATGTCTCTTTACACTGCCAGGTGATCTTCTTCCTAACAAAGTCAATACACTCCCTAGAACCCCTGGTAAAGGAGCCCTTCCTGGTAGCCAAATGGTTAAGGCACCTGCCTACGGTGCACATGGTCGTGAGTTCGATTCCCGCCCTCGCCCGGTGTAGCTCGTTGGCCTGAGGCAGTTGGTCGGATGGTTTGGTGACTAGAAGAAGTTGCTGCCTGGAAACAGAGAACACGAATAACCTGTGGAAGTTGCGGCCTGGGGACAGAGAATGCAAAGAACCTGTGGAAGTTACTGCCTGGGGACAGAAAACACAAAGAACCCTTAGAAGTTGCTGCCTGGGGACAGAGAACAAGAAGAGCCTGTGAAAGTAGCTGCCTAGAGGAAGAGAACTGTGTCAATCAAAGGAAGTTGGTGCATGCGGGAAGGGAGAGCTGCAACAAAGGGGGAGCCAGAGGTGGCCTGCCTGTGATAGGAGGGGGGGTCTTGCTGAAAAAAATTGTGCTTGGCAGCAGTTCTTGCAGAATAGAACTGTATTTGGCTGCCTTTTGTTTTATAGGGGTTGCCCTCTTTTAACCTACCCAGGAATCTGCTTTTGGTGGGTTCTCCATCTGGCCTCCTCCCCTTCTAAGATAGCCAGGTATCTGCTTCTGGACTGGTTTTCCCCATCTAGCACCTTGCCCATACCTTACCCTTGCATCAACTTGGGGGGTCCCCATATAGAAAAACACCCTCCGCCACCACCAACCCTCAACCCACAGATGCCCTTTTTTGGGGTTTGCCTGACATCAGCCCGGGGTTAATCTTGGGAATTGCTTATTGAGAACAGTGTTCTATACAGAGCTTGAAAAAACTATTTTGGAAGCCAAGATTTGGCGATTTACCCAGCCCAAAGTATAGGTTACTCATTACCGCATGTCTCTTTGAAACCTTAAATTCAAAGATGCTGCAACTGGTTAATGCAGCATGAAGAAAAGGGAACCAATGGCTAAATAAAGAAGGCAGCTTAAAGGGGAAATAAAGTTTAAAATAGAATAATGCTAGAAATGCTGTATTTTGTATACTAAACAAAATATACATGAACTTACTGCACCATAAGCCTTATAAAAAAATGATTTATGCTTTCAAAGTAGGCTGCGGGGGGGTCATCATCTTGTAACTTTGTTAAGCATCTTTGCAAGACCAAGACCATGCACATGCTCAGTGGGGTCTGGGTTTCTGTTGGAAGGTTAAGCTTGGGGGTCGTCATTAATTATCAAAACAGCACAAGTCAAATCATTTCTGCCATAGAAGCTGATACAGAAAGACTGATTAATAAACAAAATATACAGACTGCACTGGGTCTGTAGATACCAATCCCTACATGGTCGCCGGTTGCTCTACAGGGAAACAAACAAAGCTGCTCCAGTTCCGGGAAATGAGATGAGGGGAGGCTCCCCCTTCTGTTTGATAGTATGATTGTTTCCCTGCAGAGCAGCTAGGAAGCGTCTGAAGTTTTCTATCCACAGCAGTCAGAGCAAGTAAAACAAATGGAGAATTTCACAGCATACAGTCAGGTTTCTTATAAAAAAAAGTACACATTTTTTAATTAAAGTATATTGGAGATAGATGTTTTTTTTTCATTAAAAAAAAAGGTAAAAACTGGATTTTTTTATATTTTTTGCCTTTACACCCCCTGTAAGCATAAGTTCAGGGGTTCGGAAAATTACAAACCGGGATTCAAACTCAGAGCTCTCCGGGCATGAACCAGGCACCTTAGGTGCTGCGCCACTGGGTGTACTCTTTGTGGGATTTCCTCCATGATGACCATTACAACCAGATGTCTCTTTGAAACCTTAAATACAAAGGGAAAAAATAGCTCAGCAAAGAAGGAGCTAAAGCATGCATCCAGGCGGATGGGTCCCACCCAGGATTCGAACCCAGGACTCCCACACCATAAACCTGTCACCTAAGGCGCTGTGCCACAGTGCCAAATCTGTTTGCCCTGTCTCCAGATGACCATTACAACCTGATGCCTCCTTGAAACCTTAAATACAAAGGGAACCAATAGCTCAGCAAAGAAGGAGCTAAAGCACGCATCCAGGCAGATAGGTCGCACCCAGGATTTGAACCCGGGACTCCCACACCGCAAACCTGTCACCTAAGGCACTGCGCCACAGGGCCAAATCTGTTTGTCCTGCCTCCAGATGACCATTACAACCCGATGTCTCTTTGAACCTTAAATAGAAAGGGAACCAATAGCTCAGCAAACAAGGAGCTAAAGCACACATCCAGGCAGATAGGTCCCACCCAGGATTTGAACCCGGGACTCCCACATCATAAACCAGTCACCTAAGGCATTGCGCCACATGGTCAAATCTGTCTGCGCTGCCTCCAGATGACCATTGCAACCAAATGTCTCTTTGAAACCTTAAAATTAAAGTTGCTTCGACTGGTGTATGCAGCTGGATGAAAATGTAACCAATGGATTGGCCTAAGCATTCATCCTTGTGCAAAGGTCCCACGAAGGATTTGAACCCAGGACTCCCACACCGTAAACCTGTCACCTAAGGCATTGCGCCACAGGGTCACATCTGTTTGCTCTGCCTCCAGATGACCATTACAACCAAATGTCTCTTTGAAACCTTAAAATTAAAGTTGCTTCGACTGGTGTATGCAGCTGGATGAAAATGTAACCAATGGATTGGCCTAAGCATTCATCCTTGTGCAAAGGTCCCATCCAGGATTTGAACCCTGGAATGCTGGACCGTAAACCAGCGCATTAGATGATGCGCCACAGGGTCTAGGCTGCAAGGCCTTGCCTCCAGATGACTGTTACAACCCAATGTCTCTTTACACTGCCAGGTGATCTTCTTCCTAACAAAGTCAATACACTCCCTAGAACCCATGGTAAAGGAGCCCTTCCTGGTAGCCAAATGGTTAAGGCACCTGCCTACGGTGCACATGGTCGTGAGTTCGATTCCCGCCCTCGCCCAGTGTAGCTCGTTGGCCTGAGGCAGTTGGTCGGATGGTGTGGTGACTAGAAGAAGTTGCTGCCTGGAAACAGAGAACACGAAAAACCTGTGGAAGTTGTGGCCTGGGGACAGAGAATGCAAAGAACCTGTGGAAGTTACTGCCTGGGGACAGAAAACACAAAGAACCCTTAGAAGTTGCTGCCTGGGGACAGAGAACAAGAAGAGCCTGTGGAAGTAGCTGCCTAGAGGAAGAGAACTGTGTCAATCAAAGGAAGTTGGTGCATGAGGGAAGGGAGAGCTGCCACAAAGGGGGAGCCAGAGGTGGCCTGCCTGTGATAGGAGGGGGGGTCTTGCTGAAAAAAATTGTGCTTGGCAGCAGTTCTTGCAGAATAGAACTGTATTTGACTGCCTTTTGTTTTACAGGGATTGCCCTCTTTTAACCTACCCAGGAATCTGCTTTTGGTGGGTTCTCCATCTGGCCTCCTCCCCTTCTAAAATAGCCAGGTATCTGCTTCTGGACTGGTTTTCCCCATCTAGCACCTTGCCCATACCTTACCCTTGCATCAACTTGGGGGGTCCCCATATAGAAAAACACCCTCCGCCACCACCAACCCTCCCCCCACAGATGCCCTTTTTGGGGTTTGCCTGACATCAGCCCGGGGTTAATCTTGGGAATTGCTTATTGAGAACAGTGTTCTATACAGAGCTTGAAAAAACTATTTTGGAAGCCAAGATTTGGCGATTTACCCAGCCCAAAGTATAGGTTACTCATTACCGCATGTCTCTTTGAAACCTTAAATTCAAAGATGCTGCAACTGGTTAATGCAGCATGAAGAAAAGGGAACCAATGGCTAAATAAAGAAGGCAGCTTAAAGGGGAAATAAAGTTTAAATTAGAATAATGCTAGAAATGCTGTATTTTGTATACTAAACAAAATATACATGAACTTACTGCACCATAAGCCTTATAAAAAAATGATTTATGCTTTCAAAGTAGGCTGCGGGGGGTCATCATCTTGTAACTTTGTTAAGCATCTTTGCAAGACCATGCACATGCTCAGTGGGGTCTGGGCTTCTGTTGGAAGGTTAAGCTTGGGGGTCGTCATTAATTATCAAAACAGCACAAGTCAAATCATTTCTGCCATAGAAGCTGATACAGAAAGACTGATTAATAAACAAAATATACAGACTGCACTGGGTCTGTAGATACCAATCTCTACATGGTCGCCGGTTGCTCTACAGGGAAACAAACAAAGCTGCTCCAGTTCCGGGAAATGAGATGAGGGGAGGCTCCCCCTTCTGTTTGATAGTATGATTGTTTCCCTGCAGAGCAGCTAGGAAGCGTCTGAAGTTTTCTATCCACAGCAGTCAGAGTAAGTAAAACAAATGGAGAATTTCACAGCATACAGTCAGGTTTCTTATAAAAAAAAAGTACACATTTTTTAATTAAAGTATATTGGAGATAGATGTTTTTTTTTTAATTAAAAAAAAAGGTAAAAACTGGATTTTTTTATATTTTTTGCCTTTACACCCCCTGTAAGCATAAGTTCAGGGGTTCGGAAAATTACAAACCGGGATTCAAACTCAGAGCTCTCCGGGCATGAACCAGGCACCTTAGGTGCTGCGCCACTGGGTGTACTCTTTGTGGGATTTCCTCCATGATGACCATTACAACCCGATGTCTCTTTGAACCTTATATAGAAAGTGAACCAATAGCTCAGCAAAGAAGGAGCTAAAGCACGCATCCAGGCAGATAGGTCCCACCCAGGATTTGAACCCGGGACTCCCACATCTTAAAACTGTCACCTAAGGCATTGCGCCACAGGGTCACATCCGTTTGCTCTGCCTCCAGATGACCATTGCAACCAAATGTCTCTTTGAAACCTTAAAATTAAAGTTGCTTTGACTGGTGTATGTAGCTGGATAAAAAAGAAACCAATGGATTGGCCTAAGCATTCATCCTTGTGCAAAGGTCCCACCCAGGATTTGAACCCGGGACTCCCACACCGTAAACCTGTCACCTAAGGCATTGCGCCACAGGGTCACATCTGTTTGCTCTGCCTCCAGATGACCATTACAACCAAATGTCTCTTTGAAACCTTAAAATTAAAGTTGCTTCGACTGGTGTATGCAGCTGGATGAAAATGTAACCAATGGATTGGCCTAAGCATTCATCCTTGTGCAAAGGTCCCATCCAGGATTTGAACCCGGGAATGCTGGACCGTAAACCAGCGCATTAGATGCTGCGCCACAGGGTCTAGGCTGCAAGGCCTTGCCTCCAGATGACTGTTACAACCCAATGTCTCTTTACACTGCCAGGTGATCTTCTGCCTAACAAAGTCAATACACTCCCTAGAACCCCTGGTAAAGGAGCCCTTCCTGGTAGCCAAATGGTTAAGGCGCCTGCCTATGGTGCACATGGTCGTGAGTTCGATTCCCGTCCTCGCCCGGTGTAGCTCGTTGGCCTGTGGCAGTTGGTCGGATGGTGTGGTGACTAGAAGAAGTTGCTGCCTGGAAACAGAGAACACGAAAAACCTGTGGAAGTTGCGGCCTGGGGACAGAGAATGCAAAGAACCTGTGGAAGTTACTGCCTGGGGACAGAAAACACAAAGAACCCTTAGAAGTTGCTGCCTGGGGACAGAGAACAAGAAGAGCCTGTGGAAGTAGCTGCCTAGAGGAAGAGAACTGTGTCAATCAAAGGAAGTTGGTGCATGAGGGAAGGGAGAGCTGCCACAAAGGGGGAGCCAGAGGTGGCCTGCCTGTGATAGGAGGGGGGGTCTTGCTGAAAAAAATTGTGCTTGGCAGCAGTTCTTGCAGAATAGAACTGTATTTGGCTGCCTTTTGTTTTACAGGGGTTGCCCTCTTTTAACCTACCCAGGAATCTGCTTTTGGTGGGTTCTCCATCTGGCCTCCTCCCCTTCTAAGATAGCCAGGTATCTGCTTCTGGACTGGTTTTCCCCATCTAGCACCTTGCCCATACCTTACCCTTGCATCAACTTGGGGGGTCCCCATATAGAAAAACACCCTCCGCCACCACCAACCCTCCCCCCACAGATGCCCTTTTTTGGGGTTTGCCTGACATCAGCCCGGGGTTAATCTTGGGAATTGCTTATTGAGAACAGTGTTCTATACAGAGCTTGAAAAAACTATTTTGGAAGCCAAGATTTGGCGATTTACCCAGCCCAAAGTATAGGTTACTCATTACCGCATGTCTCTTTGAAACCTTAAATTCAAAGATGCTGCAACTGGTTAATGCAGCATGAAGAAAAGGGAACCAATGGCTAAATAAAGAAGGCAGCTTAAAGGGGAAATAAAGTTTAAATTAGAATAATGCTAGAAATGCTGTATTTTGTATACTAAACAAAATATACATGAACTTACTGCACCATAAGCCTTATAAAAAAATGATTTATGCTTTCAAAGTAGGCTGCGGGGGGGGGTCATCATCTTGTAACTTTGTTAAGCATCTTTGCAAGACCAAGACCATGCACATGCTCAGTGGGGTCTGGGCTTCTGTTGGAAGGTTAAGCTTGGGGGTCGTCATTAATTATCAAAACAGCACAAGTCAAATCATTTCTGCCATAGAAGCTGATACAGAAAGACTGATTAATAAACAAAATATACAGACTGCACTGGGTCTGTAGATACCAATCTCTACATGGTCGCCGGTTGCTCTACAGGGAAACAAACAAAGCTGCTCCAGTTCCGGGAAATGAGATGAGGGGAGGCTCCCCCTTCTGTTTGATAGTATGATTGTTTCCCTGCAGAGCAGCTAGGAAGCGTCTGAAGTTTTCTATCCACAGCAGTCAGAGTAAGTAAAACAAATGGAGAATTTCACAGCATACAGTCAGGTTTCTTATAAAAAAAAGTACACATTTTTTAATTAAAGTATATTGGAGATAGATGTTTTTTTTCATTAAAAAAAAAGGTAAAAACTGGATTTTTTTATATTTTTTGCCTTTACACCCCCTGTAAGCATAAGTTCAGGGGTTCGGAAAATTACAAACCGGGATTCAAACTCAGAGCTCTCCGGGCATGAACCAGGCACCTTAGGTGCTGCGCCACTGGGTGTACTCTTTGTGGGACTTCCTCCATGATGACCATTACAACCAGATGTCTCTTTGAAACCTTAAATACAAAGGGAAAAAATAGCTCAGCAAAGAAGGAGCTAAAGCATGCATCCAGGCGGATGGGTCCCACCCAGGATTCGAACCCAGGACTCCCACACCATAAACCTGTCACCTAAGGCGCTGTGCCACAGTGCCAAATCTGTTTGCCCTGTCTCCAGATGACCATTACAACCTGATGCCTCCTTGAAACCTTAAATACAAAGGGAACCAATAGCTCAGCAAAGAAGGAGCTAAAGCACGCATCCAGGCAGATAGGTCGCACCCAGGATTTGAACCCGGGACTCCCACACCGCAAACCTGTCACCTAAGGCACTGCGCCACAGGGCCAAATCTGTTTGTCCTGCCTCCAGATGACCATTACAACCCGATGTCTCTTTGAACCTTAAATAGAAAGGGAACCAATAGCTCAGCAAACAAGGAGCTAAAGCACGCATCCAGGCAGATAGGTCCCACCCAGGATTTGAACCCGGGACTCCCACATCATAAACCGGTCACCTAAGGCATTGCGCCACATGGTCAAATCTGTCTGCGCTGCCTCCAGATGACCATTGCAACCAAATGTCTCTTTGAAACCTTAAAATTAAAGTTGCTTCGACTGGTGTATGCAGCTGGATGAAAATGTAACCAATGGATTGGCCTAAGCATTCATCCTTGTGCAAAGGTCCCACGAAGGATTTGAACCCAGGACTCCCACACCGTAAACCTGTCACCTAAGGCATTGCGCCACAGGGTCACATCTGTTTGCTCTGACTCCAGATGACCATTACAACCAAATGTCTCTTTGAAACCTTAAAATTAAAGTTGCTTCGACTGGTGTATGCAGCTGGATGAAAATGTAACCAATGGATTGGCCTAAGCATTCATCCTTGTGCAAAGGTCCCATCCAGGATTTGAACCCGGGAATGCTGGACCGTAAACCAGCGCATTAGATGATGCGCCACAGGGTCTAGGCTGCAAGGCCTTGCCTCCAGATGACTGTTACAACCCAATGTCTCTTTACACTGCCAGGTGATCTTCTTCCTAACAAAGTCAATACACTCCCTAGAACCCCTGGTAAAGGAGCCCTTCCTGGTAGCCAAATGGTTAAGGCACCTGCCTACGGTGCACATGGTCGTGAGTTCGATTCCCGCCCTCGCCCGGTGTAGCTCGTTGGCCTGAGGCAGTTGGTCGGATGGTGTGGTGACTAGAAGAAGTTGCTGCCTGGAAACAGAGAACACGAATAACCTGTGGAAGTTGCGGCCTGGGGACAGAGAATGCAAAGAACCTGTGGAAGTTACTGCCTGGGGACAGAAAACACAAAGAACCCTTAGAAGTTGCTGCCTGGGGACAGAGAACAAGAAGAGCCTGTGAAAGTAGCTGCCTAGAGGAAGAGAACTGTGTCAATCAAAGGAAGTTGGTGCATGCGGGAAGGGAGAGCTGCAACAAAGGGGGAGCCAGAGGTGGCCTGCCTGTGATAGGAGGGGGGGTCTTGCTGAAAAAATTGTGCTTGGCAGCAGTTCTTGCAGAATAGAACTGTATTTGGCTGCCTTTTGTTTTACAGGGGTTGCCCTCTTTTAACCTACCCAGGAATCTGCTTTTGGTGGGTTCTCCATCTGGCCTCCTCCCCTTCTAAGATAGCCAGGTATCTGCTTCTGGACTGGTTTTCCCCATCTAGCACCTTGCCCATACCTTACCCTTGCATCAACTTGGGGGGTCCCCATATAGAAAAACACCCTCCGCCACCACCAACCCTCACCCCACAGATGCCCTTTTTTGGGGTTTGCCTGACATCAGCCCGGGGTTAATCTTGGGAATTGCTTATTGAGAACAGTGTTCTATACAGAGCTTGAAAAAACTATTTTGGAAGCCAAGATTTGGCGATTTACCCAGCCCAAAGTATAGGTTACTCATTACCGCATGTCTCTTTGAAACCTTAAATTCAAAGATGCTGCAACTGGTTAATGCAGCATGAAGAAAAGGGAACCAATGGCTAAATAAAGAAGGCAGCTTAAAGGGGAAATAAAGTTTAAAATAGAATAATGCTAGAAATGCTGTATTTTGCATACTAAACGAAATATACATGAACTTACTGCACCATAAGCCTTATAAAAAAATGATTTATGCTTTCAAAGTAGGCTGCGGGGGGGGGGTCATCATCTTGTAACTTTGTTAAGCATCTTTGCAAGACCAAGACCATGCACATGCTCAGTGGGGTCTGGGCTTCTGTTGGAAGGTTAAGCTTGGGGGTCGTCATTAATTATCAAAACAGCACAAGTCAAATCATTTCTGCCATAGAAGCTGATACAGAAAGACTGATTAATAAACAAAATATACAGACTGCACTGGGTCTGTAGATACCAATCCCTACATGGTCGCCGGTTGCTCTACAGGGAAACAAACAAAGCTGCTCCAGTTCCGGGAAATGAGATGAGGGGAGGCTCCCCCTTCTGTTTGATAGTATGATTGTTTCCCTGCAGAGCAGCTAGGAAGCGTCTGAAGTTTTCTATCCACAGCAGTCAGAGCAAGTAAAACAAATGGAGAATTTCACA
The DNA here is from genome assembly GCF_017654675.1 of Xenopus laevis. Lineage (NCBI taxonomy): Eukaryota > Metazoa > Chordata > Amphibia > Anura > Pipidae > Xenopus > Xenopus laevis. Next base: position 84,765,022 of record NC_054376.1, read on the forward strand.
GCATACAGTCAGGTTTCTTATAAAAAAAAGTACACATTTTTTAATTAAAGTATATTGGAGATAGATGTTTTTTTTTCATTAAAACAAAGTAAAAACTGGATTTTTTATATTTTTTGCCTTTACACCCCCTGTAAGCATAAGTTCAGGGGTTCGAAAAAATACAAACCGGGATTCAAACTCAGAGCTCTCCGGGCATGAACCAGGCACCTTAGGTGCTGCGCCACTGGGTGTACTCTTTGCGGGACTTCCTCCATGATGACCATTACAACCAGATGTCTCTTTGAAACCTTAAATACAAAGGGAAAAAATAGCTCAGCAAAGAAGGAGCTAAAGCATGCATCCAGGCAAATGGGTCCCACTCAGGATTCAAACCCAGGACTCCCACACCATAAACCTGTCACCTAAGGCGCTGTGCCACAGTGCCAAATCTGTTTGCCCTGTCTCCAGATGACCATTACAACCTGATGCCTCTTTGAAACCTTAAATACAAAGGGAACCAATAGCTCAGCAAAGAAAGAGCTAAAGCACACATCCAGGCAGATAGGTCCCACCCAGGATTTGAACCCGGGACTCCCACAACGTAAACCTGTCACCAAAGGCACTGCGCCACAGGGCCAAATCTGTTTGTCCTGCCTCCAGATGACCATTACAACCCGATGTCTCTTTGAACCTTAAATAGAAAGGGAACCAATAGCTCAGCAAAGAAGGAGTGAAAGCACGCATCCAGGCAGATAGGTCCCACTCAGGATTTGAACCTGGGACTCCCACATGGTAAATCTGTCACCTAAGGCATTGCGCCACAGGGTCTCATCTGTTTGCTCTGCCTCCAGATGACCATTGCAACCAAATGTCTCTTTGAAACCTTAAAATTAAAGTTGCTTCGACTGGTGTATGCAGCTGGATGAAAATGTAACCAATGGATTGGCCTAAGCATTCATCCTTGTGCAAAGGTGCCACCCAGGATTTGAACCCGGGACTCACACATCGTAAACCTGTCACCTAAGGCATTGCGCCACATGGTCACATCTGTTTATTCTGCCTCCAGATGACCATTACAACCCGATGTCTCTTTGAACCTTAAATACAAAGGGAACCAATATCTCAGCAAAGAAGGAGCTAAAGCACGCATCAAGGCAGATAGGTCCCACCCAGGATTTGAACCCGGGACTCCTACACCATAAACCTGTTACCTAAGGCATTGCGCCACAGGGTCACATCTGTTTGCTCTGCCTCCAGATGACCATTACAACCAAATGTCTCTTTGAAACCTTAAAATTAAAGTTGCTTCGACTGGTGTATGCAGCTGGATGAAAATGTAACCAATGGATTGGCCTAAGCATTCATCCTTGTGCAAAGGTCCCATCCAGGATTCGAACCCGGGACTCCTGGACCGTAAACCAGTACATTAGATAAGTGCCACAGGGTCTAGGCTGCAAGGCCTTGCCTCCAGATGACTGTTACAACCCAATGTCTCTTTACACTGCCAGGTGATCTTCTGCCTAACAAAGTCAATACACTCCCTAGAACCCCTGGCAAAGGAGCCCTTCCTGGTAGCCAAATGGTTAAGGCGCTTGCCTACGGTGCACATGGTCGTGAGTTCGATTCCCGCCCTCGCCCGGTGTAGCTCGTTGGCCTGAGGCAGTTGGTCGGATGGTTTGGTGACTAGAAGAAGTTGCTGCCTGGAAACAGAGAACTCGAATAACCTGTAGAAGTTGCGGCCTGGGGACAGAGAATGCAAAGAACCTGTGGAAGTTACTGCCTGGGGACAGAAAACACAAAGAACCCTTAGAAGTTGCTGCCTGGGGACAGAGAACAAGAAGAGCCTGTAAAAGTAGCTGCCTAGAGGAAGAGAACTGTGTCAATCAAAGGAAGTTGGTGCATGCGGGAAGGGAGAGCTGCAACAAAGGGGGAGCCAGAGGTGGCCTGCCTGTGATAGGAGGGGGGGTCTTGCTGAAAAAAATTGTGCTTGGCAGCAGTTCTTGCAGAATAGAACTGTATTTGCCTGCCTTTTGTTTTATAGGGGTTGCCCTCTTTTAACCTACCCAGGAATCTGCTTTTGGTGGGTTCTCCATCTGGCCTCCTCCCATTCTAAGATAGCCAGGTATCTGCTTCTGGACTGGTTTTCCCCATCTAGCACCTTGCCCATACCTTACCCTTGCATCAACTTGGGGGGTCCCCATATAGAAAAACACCCTCCGCCACCACCAACCCTCCCCCCACAGATGCCTTTTTTTGGGGTTTGCCTGACATCAGCCCGGGGTTAATCTTGGGAATTGCTTATTTAGAACAGTGTTCTATACAGAGCTTGAAAAAACTATTTTGGAAGCCAAGATTTGGCGATTTACCCAGCCCAAAGTATAGGTTACTCATTACCGTATGTGTCTTTGAAACCTTAAAGTTAAAGACGCTGCAACTGGTTAATGCAGCATGAAGAAAAGGGAACCAATGGCTAAATAAAGAAGGCAGCTTAAAGGGGAAATAAAGTTTAAAATAGAATAATGCTAGAAATGCTGTATTTTGCATACTAAACGAAATATACATGAACTTACTGCACCATAAGCCTTATAAAAAAATGATTTATGCTTTCAAAGTAGGCTGCGGGGGGTCATCATCTTGTTACTTTGTTAAGCATCTTTGCAAGACCAAGACTATGCACATGCTCAGTGGGGTCTGGGCTTCTATTGGAAGGTTAAGCTTAGGGATCGTCAATTATCAAAACAGCACAAGTCAAATCATTTCTGCCATAGAAGCTGATACAGCAAGACTGATTAATAAACAAAATATACAGACTGCACTGGGTCTGTGGATACCAATCTCTACATGGTCGCCGGTTGCTCTACAGGGAAACAAATAAAGCTGTTCCATTTCCGGGAAATGAGATGGGGGGAGGCTCCCCCTTCTGTTTGATAGTATGATTGTTTCCCTGCAGAGCAGCTAGGAAGCGTCTGAAGTTTTCTATCCACAGCAGTAAGAGCAAGTAAAACAAATGGAGAATTTCACAGCATATAGTCAGGTTTCTTATAAAAAAAAGTACACATTTTTTAATTAAAGTATATTGGAGATAGATTTCTTTTTCATTAAAAGAAAAAGTAAAAACTGGATTTTTTATATTTTTTGCCATTACATCCCCAGTAAGCATAAGTTCAGGGGTCCGGAAAATTACCAACCAGGATTCAAATTCAGAGCTCTCTGAGAGTGAACCAGGCACCTTAGGTGCTGCACCACTTTCTAGACCTTCCTCCATGATGACCATTACAACCGGAGGTCTCTTTGAAACCTGAAATACAAAAAATAGCTCAGCAAAGAAGGAGCTAAAGCATGCATCCAGGCACTCCCACAACTTGTCAACTATGGCGCTGCACCACATGGTCAAATCTGTTTCCTCTGCTTCCAGATGACCATTACAACTAAAATGTCTGTTTGAAACATTTATTAAAATAAAAGTTGCTGCGACTGGTGTATGCAGCTGGACGAAAAGGGAACCAATGGCTCAGCCTAAGCATGCATCCTTGCGGAATGGTCCCATCCAGGATTCAAACCCGGGACTCCGGGACCGTAAACCAGTTTGCTCGGACTTCAGCTGACCATTACAACCAAACATCTCTTTGAAACCTTAAAATCAAAGTTGCTGCAACTGGTGTATGCAGCTGGACGAAAAGGTAACCAATGGCGCAGACTAAGAATGTTGCCTTAAGCACTGTGCCACAGGATCAAATCTGTTTGCTCTGTCTCCAGATAACCATTACAACCAAATGTCTCTTTGAAACCTTAAAATCAAAGTTGCTGCGACTGGTGTATGCAGCTGGACAAAAAGGGAACCAATGGCGCAGCTTAAGCATGTCGCCTTAAGCACTGCGCCACAGGATCAAATCTGTTTGCTCTGTCTCCAGATGACCATTACAACCAAATGTCTCTTTGAAACCTTTAAAAAATTAAACTGCAAATTGTAAAAAAAAACCTGTGGGGGTGGCTTATTTTTAGCATGTAGGCACTGCCCACATACCATCCCTCCACTTTTTTCACCCCATTTCAAGCACTGCCTAATTTAAATTAAACATCCTATTGGTGCTATGACTTACTACTGTACCTGGGCAAACTTTGTCCTTTGCATTACATATATATGCAAATGTGGTTTAATAAAGGTAACAAAGTCACAGGTGTCAAAAAAGCTCCAAGAAAAAAAGTATGTAGAAGGGCATGTAAAATGATTTTTGATGAAATCCTAAAATATAAATTGCTAAATAATGTATAGTGCAAAAGTCATTTTTTACACAAATGTTTTGCTTAATAAAAAAGCGCTGTTAATGGAACCAATTAAAAAAATTAAGAGTTATAAGGTACTTCGTAGACATTTACATTATTAAACAGCAGAGGGAGACACAAGATCAGAAATATTAGATATTTGAAGAAATAGATATTCTTCTCAATATTTAAACTGTTTATTCTTTACAATATTTAAACATTCTTCATTTGTACTCACTGGGGGTTATTTTGATAATGAGCATAAGTTCCCAACATGTCCTTGAATTTATAAATAGGATTACAGAAAATATTTTAATAGGCATGAATGAGAATGAATGCATTAACTGATCATTAGAATCCTTGGACACCAGAATTTTCATTTGCTTTCAAGGGTTTTTCAATCTACTGAAGCATGTGAAAATGAAAAGCAGTTTTCCTATTCATCTATCTAGATTTCTGCTTTCCATTAGTATTGTGTTTTCTTTATATCAGCATATCCCATTTTTGCATCCCCCAGATGCCGCGGTCTGTGGAATTTTTATTCACAAACATGAACAAGCTTCAGCAGGAACAGTAGTATTGCTTGAAATATAAGAAGGCTGTCTCTTTGGAAGGTCACTTATATAACTTGCAGAAACTTGCAGTGCTGGGGACATCACCTAGGGAATGGTGCATTTTTGGGTAAATCAAGAACTGAGTGGGAAGGGTGGGTGGAGGTTATGTGAAAAAAATTAAAATACTTGTAATTTGTCTGGCAATGTTTTTAGGACAGTATGTAAAAAAATTCAATATTCAATTCCGATATTATTGGGGCTATAATTCGCCAGTTGGGGACAACGTCCCTTTGTATGTTACATACAAGTCCAGTCTTTAATATGTTAGTAACCTCTGTTGTATGAAGGAAAATAACAGACTCGAGAAAACTGTTCAACAACACAAGGGAAAACCATTGGTTAGACAAGTAGAACAGCAGGTTCAAAGTTACTGGGTAAGGCTGGAGTAGGCATTGAAGGCTCAAAAGTCAGGGTAAACGTCTGCACAGACAGAGAGAAACCAGAATCTAAGACAATTTTGGAATTGGTTGGCAGGCAGAAAGTAAAAAAACAAAGATCAGTATTCATTTTATTCACCAAGAGTCTCTAGCAGCAGGAAAAATAGCTTGCTGAGAAGAAAGGTTTAGGCTTGGTATTCTAAAACAGGTATTGTGCATATGTTTGATGGAACTGTATCAAAATGTTCACTACTGTGTACATGCATTTCTGTGTGAAAATAATTGAAGAAAATTAAATTCTGACAATTCACAAGAAACCTTGGCAACAAAATAAAAACAATATGCATGTCCTGTGCAAATTATGACTAATCCACATCTGCATTTACATAACATTCAAGAGATACTGTCATGGGAAAAAATTTTTTTCCAAATTTAATAGTGCTGCTCCAGCAGAATTCTGCACTGAAATCCATTTCTCAAAAGAGCAACCAGATTTTTTTATATTCAATTTTGAAATCTGACATGGGGCTAGACATATTGTCAATTTCCCAGCTGCCCCAAGTCATGCGACATGTGCTCTGATAAACTTCAATCACTCTTTACTGCAGTACTGCAAGTTGGAGTGATATCACCCCCTCCCTTCCCCCCCCCCGCAGCAGCCAAACAAAAGAACAATGGGAAGGTAACCAGATAGCAGCTCCCTAACACAAGATAACAGCTGCCTGGTAGATCTAAGAACAAAACTCAATAGTAAAAACCCATGTCTCACTGAGGCACATTCAGTTACATTGAGAAAAACAGCAGCCTGCCAGAAAGCATTTCTCTCCTAAAGTGCAGGCACAAGTCACATGACCAGGGGCAGCTGGGAAATTGACAAAATGTCTAGCCCCATGTCAGATTTCAAAATTGAATATAAAAAAATCTGTTTGCTCTTTTGAGAAATGGATTTCAGTGCAGAATTCTGCTGGAGTAGCACTATTAACTGATGCGTTTTGAAAAAAACATGTTTTCCCATGACAGGATCCCTTTCAGTTCATCCTTGAACTATTGCTTATGTATCTTGCTCTGTAAGTGCTGGAACAAGAAGATGGTTATGATGTAAAATTTGTTTGCTTCAATTATATCGGCTAATGGGGTAAAACATACATATAATTAGAAATAATTTACTTTTGTTGTTAACCATATACAATGGATCCATTACTGTTACCCAGGATGCTGGCAATTGTAATTGTGAACATTATATTTATTTTCTGTATGTCATAGAATGAAAAGTTGTTTGTACTAGACATGTAACATTTCTGTGTAAACAGTTATTTACAAATTTGTACACAGCGGTACATATTACAGTAGTTACATACAGTATAGATATATATATTCTACTCGGTGCACACAATATACATCATCTTTACCTGGCTGCCACAGCAACAAAATCATATAAAAATGAACAAAGCTGCTGCACTCTCAGGATTCGAATAATAGCAAAAAAGATTTACTTAAACAGAAAATACATGCAGAATACTCAACATTTCGGTCCTATACATGGACCTTTGTCAGGAGCATGTACACATCACTTTTCTGCCAATGTGCTGGATGTCTCTGTGCCCATAGGTGAGTATGCAGAGCACATGGGTTGGTGCTAACTATCTACCTAATTTATTACTGTGTACTTAGTTGTAGCTCAACTACTACTTTGCCGGATGCTTTTTTGAGCCTTGGTGTGACTTGGGGTTACCATCTTATAGCACTATTACCTCTGCATGCAGAGTTGCAGTGGCTCTTTGTCTGCCATATTTTTAACCGCACCATGGCTAACTGTGGAGTCACCTTTGTGGTCAATCAAATAATACTGGTATAATTACCCTTGGCTTGTAAGCAGAATTGCAACAGAATTATCCTGCGTCTATGGTATCATTACCCATCATTTGGATTTACTGAGTCACCTTTGTGGATATTGCATTGCCTGGCAAGGGAATGCACCTACAGGTACACATGGAAGCTTGGTGCACTTGCGCATATCTACAGCTGCTCTCATTGGGCGATGGCTTTGTTGCACTGGAAATGCCTTTGGCGTACGATAGAGGATGTAGGAGAGGATTTGCCATTATCTGGTACATATAGGCACTAGCTATGGCATACATGATAGGACGGGGCTTTTATACAATAGACAATGGTCAGTATACTACACCCTTATGCAGTTTCTCTGATCTTTCTCTAGTTAACTGGTTACACTTTTCTTTCTTGCTGATGTCTTGTGAGTGTTTTGTGCATTTAATTACATGGTGATTGGTTACCTAGCTACCATGTTGGTGCCACTTTCAGGCAAGGGATCATATTCTGGAGTCGCACTACTACTCTGTTTGTTCCTTGTATACATGCTCCTGATGAAGGTTTCTGGAACGTTGAGTATTCTGCATGTATTTTCTGTTTAAATAAATACATTTTTTTGCTATTTTTCAAATCCAAAGAGTGCAGTAGCTTAGTTTGTCCTTTGTGGCGGACACAACTTTACAGGTTACTTTACTTTAGAACTTTCTAAACAGAATTATTTTATATCTATACATATCCTTACCATGCCATAAATGAGGATTCTTCTGTAAAATAATATGGTTTGTTATACTTAAATGAGCGTAAAGCATAACTTCAGTTGCTATTTGTAGATACTGTATATAAGCAAAACTGAATTTCAGGGTACAAAACTTAAAGGGAAACTGTGACCAGGAATAAAGTTATCTATTGTTTGCTTACTACTTAGCAAATACAAATCAAGTTTTTGTTTCCAGCATTCCAGCAAAAACTAGCCTCATCTAAGGCCTGGACTGGCAATCTATGCGTTTTGGCAAATGCCAGAGGGGCTGTTGTAAGTTGCCATAAAAAATCACTATTTAGTGGGCTGGTGGGAGGCTGATTGGGCATCTGTGTACTTGAAATGCCAGGGCCTATTTTGACTCCCAGTCCAGGCTTGCCTCATCTCACCCTTCCATTCTCAACCATGCTGTTCCCCATTCCCTGCAGCTAAAGTCCAAGTCCTTGTCAGTGACAATACGTCATCATTAGACACTAGCTAAAGACACTAACCATACTTCTGAGGCAGTTGCTCTGAAATTTCTGTGCACAAAAGCTCACATTTGCATAAATCCTATAGTGCCAAAGGACATGTAGTTTAAAACATTCATTTGCATCTATCTAGTATAGGTCAATCTAAAAACAACTGGACTTGCTGAGTAATCAATGAAGACGTTTCACTACTCATCCGAGCAGCTTCTTCAGTTCAACTGACTGGTGTGGGAAGTTTTCAGCATATAAACTCTTCCACTAATCCATTTACAATGGCACATTGTAACTCTTCAAAGAGGTGACATCTGAAGAAATTCACAGAGGTGTTGATCCTGTGTAGTTGTGATAGGATTACCCAATGTGTCATGCAACTCCTAGATACAGGTGTTACTTGTGAGAATTGCATGAATGGATGTGTGAAGTGTTCTGAATCCGCCGGGGTACAGATGTTAGAACAGCATTGTACGTAGCAGACAGGTGGTGTCGAAGGCCTCTTTTCAGAGATGGTCTCTCCTCCTTGACATGAATCACCTCTTTCACGCCTCGTTCAAATGAGCGGTCTTCTTTATCCAAGATTTGAACCTTGCTATCTTCAAAGGAGTGTCCCTTGTCCCTTAAGTGTAGAAAGACTGCTGAGTTTTGCCCTGTAGAGTTCTCCCTCCTGTGCTGAGCCATTCGCTTGGAGAGCAGTTGTTTTGTCTCCCCAATGTATAGATCTGTGCACTCCTCGCAACACTGGACTCCGTATACCACATTGCTTTGTTTTTCTTTTAGTGTTTGATCCTTTGGGTGTACCAGTTTTTGTCTCAGTGTGTTGCTAGGTTTGAAAAACACAGGGACATGGTGTTTGTTGAAAATCCTCCTGAGTTTCTCTGACACTCCAGCTACATATGGGATGGCTATGTTTCGCCTACTATGTGTCTCCGGGTGGTTATTTCTATTGGTGTTCCTGTTGGGCTTGGTTGCTGCTGTTTTGACAAAGGCCCAGTCTGGGTAGCCACACGCTTTCAAAGCTCCTCTGAGATGTTTTTGCTCTTTGTCTTTGGACTCTGTATCAGTTGCAACACATTCCGCCCGGTGGTGCAGGGTTCGAATGTTCCAGTGGATGGTGGGAATCAAACAACAGATACTGATCCGTATGAGTGGGTTTCCGGTATACTTCCGTCTTCAAGTTACCCCCATCTTGGATACATATCAAACAGTCCAAAAAAGCAAGTTTGTTCTCGTGGACATCTTCCCTTGTGAACTTGATGTTATTGTCCACTGAGTTAATGTGTTCTGTAAAGGCCGCCACTTCATTGGATCTGATTTTAACACAAGTATCATCCACATACCTGAACCAGTGCGTCGGTGTAGTTCCCTGGAAAGTAAGTAAGGCCGTCCTTTCCACTTCCTCCATGTACAAGTTTGCTACAATGGGCGAGACTGGAGAACCCATTGCACAGCCATGTTTCTGTATATAAAAATGGTTCTTGTACTTGAAGTATGTGGTGTACTGTTAAGGCACAAATCTAGCAACAAACAAACTTGGTTGGGACTGAGCTTCGTTCTGCTGCTGAGGGTGTTATCATGTTACAGTTGATTTCTTACAGTCTCAATCGCCTCTGTCGTAGGTATACATGTGAACAATGAAGTGACATCATATGATACCATTGTTTCTTCTGCCTCTAGTGTAACACTGTGAATCTTGGTTACAAACTCTTTGGCATTCTGGAAATGATGCACTGTATTGCCTACCAACGGGGCTAAGATGTTGGCCAAGAATTTTGCAATGCTGTATGCCACTGAATTTATGCTGCTGACAATGGGTCTTAGTGGGGCTCCTTCTTTGTGTATCTTGGGGAGTCCGTATAAGCATGGTGTGGCTTCCCTGAGATACAGACGGTGGTATAAAATTCGATCAATGGCTTTCTCCTTTTCAAGTTGTTGTAGGCAACCAATCACCTTTTTCTTGTAACCACTTGTTGGGTCTTTCCCTAAGGGTTCATATGTATTGCTATCACTGAGCAGAGTGGTTATCTTGCAGTCATAGTCACAACTGTGCATCGCCCTTTATCTGCTGGCAGGATAGTGATGTTCGGGTCCTTACTCAGAGAGCTGAGTGCTCTCCTCTCTTCTGTAGTAAGGGGTGTTCTGGCACTTGACAAAGCAGCTGACACTTTTAGCTGGAGTTGTTCTGCTTCTTCCTTTTTTCAACACCTCTGTGAATTTCTTCAGATGTCACCTCTTTGAAGAGTTACAATGTGCCATTGTAAATGGATTAGTGGAAGAGTTTACAGTATATGCCGAAAACTTCCCACACTAGTCAGTTGAACTGAAGAAGCTGCTCGGATGAGTAGTGAAACGTCTTCATTGATTACTCAGCAAGTCCAGTTGTTTTTAGATTGACCTATACTAGATATACCATGACCTGGATGAATGAAAATCTTCATAGTCATTCATTTGCATCTGTTACTTCACATAAGCATTAAGTTAGATCTGTTGTTTCGCAACAACGAATGTGATGCTTAGGTATTATATATATTTATGTGAGGAATGTAGTTAACCGTTTATTTAACCCTTGCCCCTCATTTAACTCAATATAAGGGTATTCATTAGGAGCCAAAAATTATAACAGCTTTCTACTAGTATACCCTATTGGGTTCTGTTTTATTAATACATAAAATGGAGTCTATGAAAGATGACCTTTCCGTAATGCATTGATGTTTCATATTTTGATTCCGCACTTGCAAATGGAATAAGATGGACACTTTTCATGGTTGGCAAAATTACATAAATGGTTGGTGGAAGTACACCAAATCATTCTAACCAATAGGGGAGCTGTGCAAACAATGTGAAGCAGCGATATCAGATGCGCAGTTGCACATGACGTCACATATCACAAACTTTTTCAGTGGAGGGTGGGTTTGGATTATATTTAACGCATTATGGCTTGGGGGTGTTAGTGAGAGATACCACTGATGAAAAGGGCAAGAAGCCCTAAAATGTTAGGTTGTTCTCCGCAATTAAGACACCTTGGAAATACTCTGATACACCGCATCTGCTGTACATGTGCTCCCTTTGTTTTCTGTTATCTGGATATCTTCACGGTAAAGCCAAGTGATTGTAAAGGGAAACACAGACTGGAAAAGCCTATAATTGTGAGTGTATTGAGCGTTCTCTCTTTCTTTTCAATAGAATAGACACGCTTACTTTCAGATTGTGAGATTCAGAGTGCATTGTTTGGAGAATAATTGGAGAATAATTAAAAATGCAAGAGAAGTGTGCTATAAGTAAAATATGTGAAACGATTTGACACTGATGTTATTGTGCTAATGAAATGTGTAATAATAAAGATAAAAATGGTAGAGTATTTAGTTCATGACAGTGCTCATTTAATGCAAAAGCAGACGACATGAACTTAGGTATGTTTGTATGTAGGTACCCAAGAGCACCCAAATAAGCTTTTTGTTTTCAGACAGTTGACTAAAAAATGGTACCTCCTAACTCCTAGCTTTGCGATAAACTATCTGATGCAATTTTTTTTATTCTGTGTTTCTATATATTGCAAAATGCAAGAAAAGGGGCAAGATGCTCCTGGATGTTTATCTTCTGTTTATCTAGATTGCTGAATACATATTAATTTTATCAGGTGAATTGTTAATAAGCTTTCAAAAAGCACCTATAGAGCTGTACAACAGAAGACTTTCTTAGTAGCAGCGAAACAAGGGAAACTAGTGCTACGCTACTAGGCTTTCTCAATTATTTGCCTCTTTATGCTTGCTATTGTCATTATTAAGTTCCTGGCAATGTGTGGACCATGTACCGTAACAATCTTTTAGCTAAGGTTGCCTTTGTGCATATTAGTGTTATGATTAAGCCATGCTACATGCAGTTGTGTTCAGAATAATCGCAGTGTGTTTAAAAGAGCGAATAAACCTCAAAATCCTTCTAAAATGGCTTTTGTTTCCATACATGTGAATGTATTGGAAACACTGCACATTCTATTCCAAATCAAAACATGAAGACAAATTTATCAAATTCCTTCTGTAAAATTCCTTTACAGAAAGTGAAGAAAATGGAATATAAGGCTGTTCCAAAAAATAGCAGTGTCTGCATTCTTCTTTACAAACTGAAACATTCACTGTATAAACTGAAAAATGTTTCAAGACTTTGCTTTCCTTTGTATCACTGAGCTAATCTTTAGAGGCATAATATAAAGAATCGAATTTGTGAGTTGTGTGAGGGTTTTCCTACCTCTAATACACTCAAAATTCAAATTCAGTATTTATAAAAAAATCAGAATATAAAAAACTTGAATGAAAAACGATTGGAAAAAACTCGAATGATCGGGTTCATGTCCTGAAAAACTCAAATCACTCAAATTGATCCAAAAACTTGCATATAAACCCTCAAATCACATATAATTGTGACCAAAAACTGTGATTAATCAGGTTAGTGATGTCGGACTGGTATTATTCTGAACACATATAGACAAATGCAAGAGGTCCTCTGCCCTCAACCCATTATCAATATATTTAAGACAGAGACATTTTGTACATACTGCTACTGAAAAATGCCTTACCCTTTAAACAAAACAGGGATTGTTTGTCCATATATTGCAATATATTTAAGCTGGCCAACTACGTCAAAGTCATCCCATATCTGGCCAGTCCTATTCTCAATTTTCATCTGATTCATTAAGAATTCAATTGCTGAATTATACATTTTACAAAGGGACTAAGTTTTACCTGCAACTTACTAGCTGCTTTCAAAGTAAAATTCCCAAACTTGGCTGCCCTTTTATTAGATACCAGTGGGATCACCTGACTATAGCTGGGAAGGGTGGGAGCTACAACATGGAGCTGGTCACTGCTCCTGTATAGGGGAAGTTGTGCTCACCACTAATTTTTAAAATCATTAGGCAGGGGTGCAATGAGGCTGTGACCACAAAATACATATAGACAAATGCAAGAGTCCTATGCACTCAACCCATTATCAATATATTTAAGACAGAGACATTTTGTGCATACTGCTACTGAAAAATGCCTTACCCTTTAAACAAAACAGGGATTGTTTGTCCATATATTGCAATATATTAAAGCTTATTCTGAACACAACTGTATATGCAGCAGTCATTTCCAAGAGTCCATTACCAGGAACAGTGTTTATGTCTATTGAACAGGTTATTACAGAATCTGAGAACCAGTTCCATTGCAATACATTTTACATTTTCCTTTATCAAATTTGACCAAAGATTTTAAATGTTTACTCTACTTGGTACCACATATAGGCCTATAATAGATATTTAGGGTCATTATTCAGTTGTAAAACAGACCCCCTTCTACATTATTATAATTATAATTAACATGTATTTATAAAGCACCAACATATTCCACAGCACTGTACAATAAATGAATGCACACATTGTACTGACAGATTTACATACAAAGCAACCAATCACTGATACAAGAGGTAAAGATGGTCCTACCTAAAATATCTTACAGAAAAGGCACAATGCCACTGCAGAATATAGTGGTGCTTTGGTCACTGTGTAGTTGGTTGTATGCAATTCATCAACTCCAGAATAGGCCCACACCTAAAATATTTCCTCCACCATTTTGGCTGTTGCATTTATAGACTACTTTTATAAGTCCTTGTATTATCACCTAGCACTCTTCACTCATTTTGCAAAATGTTATTAATCTGTAAATAAGCAATCCAGAAGTGACATTTGCCTATGCTAAATCTTCACAACTTTTTTGCTGTTAAACTGGTTGTGAAGTTTAACTTTTCCCATGAAGGCTACAGTTTACCAATAGTCTCAGCACAGTTGATGTTCTTTTAGCTTCATGTGTTAGTCTTCATATGTTGTGGTTACTGGACTCGCCATGGCAGTTGTGCATATTAATAGATACTGGTGGATGCACCGTCCAAGTGTAAAATTACAAAATATAATAGTGAGCCCAGGTGGTGGTGTGCTGGTCTGACTGTATCATATCATTCAAAAAGGGCAATTGGGCAATTGCCTATTTGTATTCAACCATTTCATGTGTCTAGGTTTAGCATTATAGAAATATGGATATAAATTATGATGGCTTTCTGTTTGGTTTATCTAGCATTTATATTGAGATGTGTTAGATTTCAGTATCATTAATGATCACTTTTAATGTATTCTTTTAAATTATTCATTTTCTACATTTTTTGAACTCTACCAGGATTTCATATATACAGTACATATAAATATATATGTGTGAATACAGTATCTTCAGTCAGTATCTCTCAGTATCTTCAGTGTGTATCAGGTTAGGACTTACGATGCATGGCAGTAACTGAATGGAAATCACACTTTAGAAATCCAATTTATCATGCTGTGAATAGAATTGCATCCACTACAGGCAGCAATTAGTTTTGTTCCATAACACAAGTATAGATATGTGACATTGAAAGACTGTTTGTAAACTAAAGGAGGGCACTGGAATAAACTCGACTTGCCAAGACCAGCAGCCTCATCAATTACATCAATAAGAGAAAATTACAAGCAGTAATTATGAAAGAGCAAATATAAGGGTAACATACATGTATGCAGTTGATGAATATATTCTGTAAACACATGCAGAAATGCACACAGTTACAACTGAACCTAAAAATAAATATACAAATTAAAAATAGACATTGTCTGTATTCATAAAAATTATTTTGAGAATCTCAGGATAAAATGTGATTGATAGTGATGGCACAGGACTGACAATCTCTTGTCGGAAATCTCAAGATTAATGATGTTCAAAGGGCAGGCTTGCACCAGTGAGGAACATGCTGTATAGAGCAGGGTGTGCTCCAAGATGTGGTTTTATTGCTTTTAGCAACTGCTAACACAGATTAAAATGCTGGAGTTCAGAGGTGGAGGCAATAGCAATTACAAGATTGGGCTCATAGAGAGCAGAACTGTGTTGCAACAGGAGGCTCAATCATTTTGTAGTATCTGCAGTAATATTTCTATTCTTACGATCTCACATATACTCACAACTTCTGACAACAAAAACAATTGACTATTGTTCATGTAAGAGTAACTAAATAATTCATGCAAGCTTTGCATTATTATGGAGGATGCTGAGTTACAGAAGGGACATGCAGTTACTTTCACTGTGGAAATTAAAGCCCTACAGCTCATAGAATAGCACTCTAGATGAGGTGCTGACAGATGTACTAAGGCCACAAAAAAGAGGGGGGACTGATCAATCCACATTCCCTGGTTTCCTGTCTCATAAGTTATCTAGTATCTATGCAAGTGCATACAAAGTTATACAAAGTTATGATCATAAAATTGGTAAACCACCATACCGCGTCAAGGTACACCCCCTATGTTGGTCCCTAACATTCATATGCAGGACCTGCAAAATGTAACATATTTAAGTGAATTACAGAATATATAAAATAAATTCTTTAAATATACTTTATGTTAGACTGTCAACATGCTGTTTTTTTTTTTTTTTTTCTTCTTCAAATATGTCTTTATTGAAAATTTTTCATAACAAATAAAAGAAACAAATACAAAGGAATTTGGAATTACGGAAAGAAGGAATGATGGATAAATCCATCGTTAATACAATTTGAACATACACACACGATAGCCAGAGCAGCAATCTCCTCTTAATGGTACAATGTAAAATATACTAAGGCATTATAGTACACAGCATTATTTCCCACATACAGATCAGTGAAAGGGAAAAGAAAAACAATTAAGAATACCTCGTTATTAACATCTGATTTATGTGGTGGTTGCTGGGGGGCGTTCGTGACGTTTGTTCCTGCGAGCGGAGGAGATTTTGAATATACTGATCTGTTTCATGGACACTAGTATTGTTGAGTAATAGTTCTGTATCATACCATGTAGTGTATCGAAACGCATACATCGTTAGGTGTCTAGTATGAATCGGGAGCGATTGGATGTAACTCATCCACGTCGAAAAAAATTTGTCAGTAAATTGTTCTTTGTTTGTAGTGGATTCCACCCAATCCATGTGAAATATATACTGTAGCTTTTGTTTGACCAGAGATAGTGGGGGTGCAGACGGGGAAAGCCAATGGTGTAGAATAGTTTTCCGAGTTGCAGCCATTAACCTTTCTGCCAGCTGTCTTTCAGAGCGGGAAAGTTTCAGGTGTGGAGGGGGAATCCTAAAAATCACCCATGTTAGAGTAAAAACGTCTGCTCGTTGAGTCAGAGATTTCCAGTACATCTGCACCTCCCCCCATAATTGTTGAATGATAGGGCATAGCCAAAGACAATGCACAAGATCAGCCCGGGGTTGATGACATCTCAGACAATCATCCGAATTTAGGGTACCCATATGATGCCTCCTAAGAGGAGTGAGATAAGAGCCATGCAATACCTGTAAAGCCATTTCTTGATATTTACTAACGGAAATAGCTTGCATCGTTTTTGCGTGATACTGAAGTATTTGGGAGGCCTCTGTTTGTGGGATTACAGAAGTCCATCTGAGTAAAGATTTGTCCTGTGCTTCAATCGATAGTGAGGTCCTAATAAAGCGGTAAATCTGGGAAATAGTTCTGACTGTATTATATCTGGGCCACAGTATATTTATTGGATTATCTTTATCTGTCGTGGAAAGATGCCTCAACACCTTCGTGGCATAGTGGACAATTTGGTTCAGCAACATATAGTCATTCGCTAGGAATGGGAATTTCTGGAGAAGCTTGTCTTTGGGTAATACAGTGAAAGTGTCATCGACAATATCTTTAACAATTTTCAAATTTCGGTTATGCCATTCCACTAGAGTGTTATTATGTGTCCCCATCGGAAATGTTGGATTATCAAGCCAGGACAGATAGGTGGAGTAACAAGGTGTTAATTTAAACCTGCGCCTCACTGAATTCCATGTTCTATAAGTGTCTATAAATAAGGGGTGTTCTCGCATATCTTGTGGAGTATCCCTTAATGGAGAATGCAAAAGAAAGTTAAGGGAGAGACCTCCTGTCAGAAGTTGGTCAAGCTCTGTTGAGGTATATGTGCTTCTATCATACATCCAGTCCCCAGCAAAACATAGTAATGCTGCCTCATTATATTCCCGAATATTTGGAAAGTTAACCCCACCCAAGGCTTTAGTCGGCTGTAATTTGAATAAACATATCCTTGGACGTTTCTGTTTCCAGATAAAAGTCCGTAACATTTTAGATAATCTTTTGTAGTCGGATGGTTTAATGCTGTAAGGTAGCATTTGTAGTTGATAGAGCAATTTAGGAAATAAAATCATTTTGATTAGGTGGATTCTCCCCATAAAGGATAGGTTTAGTGAGCCCCATTTATTCAGATCTTGTTGAATATTGTCAATAGTATGTCTAATATTGAGTGAATAAAGCTCCGTATGTTTTTTCGCCAGTTTGATACCCAGATATGTTATATGGGATTGTGCCCTCTTAAAAGGGAATTCGTCAGTCCCAAGTGTCGCAATTCCCGGGCCACCAAGTTCCAATGCTTCAGACTTATTGAGATTGATCCGGAAGCCTGCAAAAGTGCTGAATGTCCGTATGGTATCTAGAATCGTAGCCAGTTCTATGTGAGGGTGATGAATAAACAGCAAAATATCATCCGCAAAGGCTGTTATTTTATATCTAAGATGTCCAAGTGGTATGCCTGCAAATGTTTCATTTAAAAGGAGATGTTTTATGAGGGGGTCTAAGGCAATGTTGAATAGTAGAGGTGAAAGAGGGCAACCCTGTCTAGTCCCTCGTTGAATTTCAAAAGATTCTGAGTTCCAGATTCCAGAAAGAGATAGCCAAAAAAATTAGTAAAACTTGTGCAAGCAAAAAATGATGGTAAAAAGGGTCCAAAGCCAACAATGGTGGGTTAGATGAATTAAATATGGAGAATGGTCATGTGTCCCCAGAAGTTGAACAAACAAACATCGTAGGCATGTCGATAAGCAAACAAATTCGGGCAATGTCAATCCCTAAATGTAGCCGAGGAGGGAAAGCGTCCATCAAAAGTCGGATGGCTATGGTGGAAAAGGCGGAAAGTCGACCAGAAGTTGTCAGCAAACCGAAAAACGGGTAACATTCCCTGTAGAAGTAGAATCAGCCCTCTTGGGTGGAATGATGAGCATTTAAGTATTCCAATGCCTTGTCTGGATGTGCAGAGAACTGTGGTTTTCCATCTCAGCCATCTTGGATGGAATGATGAGCGTTTAAGTATTCCAATGCTTTGTCTGGATTTTCAAAGAACTGAGGTTTTCCATCTGTTTTGCTGAGAACTTTTAGTTTGGCTGGATACAGCAAAGAAAATTTATAGCCAGAGGAGTAGAGAGCTTTACATACAGGTGAGAATTCACGCCTCTTTGCTGACACTGATGCAGAGTAATCCTGAAAAAGAGAAATTTTGTGTCCATCAAATTGCAGATCCTTTGTTTTGCGGTAAGCGTCGAGGACTTTGCTCTTATCAGCAAAATTAAGGATGCGGAAAATAACTTGTCTCGGTCTATTCGCCCCTTCTTTCAAAGGCGGGCCGATTCTATGGTAGCGCTCAATTTGATATGGGGAAGGTGAGAGAGGTAGTTGGAGCTCACGGGGCAGCCAGTTAGTTAAGAGATCTTCCAGATCCTTGCCCTTGATGGTTTCTGGGACCCCTATAAGTCTCAAGTTGTTTCGTCTACTGCGATTTTCAAGGTCTTCCACTTTGTCGGCCAAAATGATGATTTCTTTTTGTTGTGTGTCAATGGTGTTCTGAGCCTTGTCCAAGTCATCCTCCAAAGTTGATATACGGTCCTCCGCTTCCATCAGCCGTTGGGAGTGGTGTGTTACTTGTTGCAAGACCTCAGTCAAAGATTCCTTTATCGGGGCTAGTTTTTGGTCGAGCAGGGGACCAAGGATATGGACCAGATCTTCAGCGGTAGTGGGAGTATCCGCCTGAGATTGTTGTGAATCAGATTCCACCTCAATTTGTTCAGTAGATTTCTTATTATCTTTTGGTTTAGTTCTGTTTGGCCTTTGTGGTTTAGTAGCAGATTGGCCGAGAAATTTATCCATGTCCCTGTTGGAGGTGAGGGAGATTCCGAATGAACGAGCTCCAACTAAAATGTCCCGCTTCCAGATCAAGATGGGAAGTGATGTAGTGGTATATTGATGGTGCGACACAGTTCACATGAAGGCAAGACCTCGGGTGTGTAGTAGGTAGGTATTTACATAGTCTTCGTCGAGTCCAGGAGTGTGCGCTATAGACTCTATACCAAGGTACTATGGCATAGGCAAAATTAGCAGTCTGGTGAGCAACAGTTTATGCGTTCTGTTCCACTTCCACTGTAATCCACAATGTAAGATAAAGTATGGCTGTTGGTATCATTATAATTGCCATATAAAGGTGTCCGTGGCAGAGCAGTTGTGTCTCAGTAGCAGTGCGTTTAAAGCACGGGCTATGTCTAGGCTACGTCCCCTGTAAGGACTTCAGTGCCTGCTGTGTGTGTGACACCTTGGGTACATGCAGTGGAGTAGGAGTGGTTGGGTCAGCACTGGGGCCTGAATATGACGCCTCCACTAGGCCTGTTGGTAGTACCTGTGCAGTTTGTTAAAGGCCTGTGGCAGTGTCGGGATTCCGTTATTGAATGGAAGCAGGGTAAGCCCCTGATAATACTGCTGGTAAAAGTACCAGAGCCCGCTCCGTGAAAGGTAATGTGCAGGTAGGAGGCGAAGCCAGACGGAGCCGTGCACAGGCTTAAATATGGCGTCTCCACGTGGTCTGCAGTCTATGACCGCGTAATTTCTAAAGGCCAGCGATCTCCTGGGGGGGTATCGCTGTTTCGTCGGAGCAGCTAGAACTCACGGTTGTGAAGATGCGGTAACACGCAGCCGCTGGCGTTCCCCGACCTGTCTCGTCCTGCAGCGTTGCGCAAATATGGCGCCCGAGCCGCTTCTCGAGCAGTTGCAGCAGCGGGGACTTCCAGGGTCGCAAGGAGAGGGGGAGCCGGATGGTAAGGTCTTGTCCCCTTTTCCCCTCAGGTTATCCTCCGTTTCCTATAGCTTACAGACCAATTGCGCTGAAAGGAAAGGCAGTATTCAGCGTGGATGAGCGCTACGGAGTGAGGAGCTCTGTCTAAAAAGCGGCCATCTCTTGGGCCCGCCCCCCCGGAAGTCCCAACATGCTGTTTTAAAAATATTTTAGGACACCTATTACATTATTTGTCCTTATAAACTAAATTAACTTCATTATTTATGTCTTTTAATAATTTCTCTACAAGTGGCGTGCAGTTACCTGTTAACTGAAATATAATTATCAGAGTAGACTGACAGAGCAGGGCGTCTCCTTGGCTGCAGACATCACTGGTATTGGGTACAACTGAAATTTGTCAGTTTGCTAGGGATTTATCTGACTAAACATTGCTGATTATTCTGCATTAACGTTACAATGTTGGGGCACAAAATTTTCTGTCCTGTCTGATCAACGAGACGACCGATATCAGTCGCCTTGTCTCCTACCACACATGCACTGATTATCATACGAGATCTTTTGTATGATGTTGGTGTGTCTATGGCCACCTTATGTGAATTCCCTTTGCTTTAATAAAATACATTTATGAGTTGCAGAAAAGCACACAAATTGTTTTCACTCAAAAGACTTATTTTGGAAGGACATTTTGCCAGGCTGGGGGGGGGGGGGGGGTACGGCTTCTAAAAACAGCATAAACAGAGATAAGTGCAAAGATCTGTCATGCATGTTAAAAAAATAGAAGCCACCTTGCAACTGCCAAAAATGAGGTTGGGTAAGGATATAAATAGCCAAAAACTATTTCCACAGGCACTCCCAACACCTCTTCAGACACTAACTCTGGTGCTCTGTATTAGTGGGTGATTGTCACTAAACATCCAGATTTGCAGAAAAATAAGAAACCAGCACATGAAAAACCCCTTGGGCTTTATTTTGTCAGCCTAAATGCACACTATGTTTTGGGGGCATACCTTTCTTTAGATGAAATCAGTTTCCATACAGCAAGGTAAAGCTAATGCCATAATACACAGGATCCCTCTGTTGTATGATTGCAATACTCAGGGAAATATTATTTATGAGAAACTACGAAAGAAGATAAGCTATATTCCAAAAACTCATTTTAATCAAACCTGAATCCAAACTGAAGCAGCCTTGGGCCATTTTGGAAGCCTGATTAGTTTTCAAATAAAATGTTCCCCCATTTCTTTTTAAATCATTACTGTCTGTTCTGTAATGTGTAGCATAAGACTGTAGATTATAAAATACTTTGAATGATAAGAGGCAGATATGTTCTTTTAATATTTTTGACTCCCTTTACAACAAAAGTAATAGCCACAAACACATGTACTACATATTAAAAAAATCTTTTGCAGGATGCTCACTAAAGTTGTCTTTTTGCCGCATCTGCAACAATAATTCCAGTGTTTACTTGATGAAATCATTATTGTACTGCAACCTTCCTAGAACCAGGGTTTTATTAAATATATAGATTATTTGGCCAGATTTTTATATATTTATTTTGTTTCTTAAACTAGTACATTTTTACATTTACAAAGAGAGAAAGAGAAATTAAAACATGCTTTCTTATAAATGCATTCTTGCATGCAAGAAAAACAAAACGGAGAAAACAAAAGCAAGAAAAATGGTGCTATCATTATGACAATATTCCACCAATTATTTACTGCTATACAGCAATATTCACAATTTGCAGATTAATGAAATCCATGCCTGTTTTTGTATTCTAACAATACGAACCAGGTTTACTGAAATTTAGGAGACTTGTGGGAGGCAGTCACAATCATTCTTACATAAACAAATATGCAGTTAACATGAAGATTACCTGATCAATATCATGTACCACATCACTTTTGCAGTAAATTCTAATATAGTCTTTCCATCCACCAATAAAAATATGACTTAAAACTGTTTTAGTGCTAACCCCCATACTTGGAACTTCAATTCACAGGAAAGCATACTCTGGGAAACAGTCTATTTTTAATCTGGTTTTCAGGGTCAAAGACTTCTGAAAATACTCCTGGGGCATAGCCTCCATATATAAATCCATGTACCTAATCCACCATACCCTTTCCACAAAAATGAATTAGCCACATCATACATCTGTGAAATTGGAAAGGTGTTTGGTACCATCCATATAGTATTTTATCTAAATATTTTTTGATACAGATGGAATAGCTCCTTTTCATTTGCTCTTCTGAGAAAGATCTCACAAATGTTAATATTAGATCAAGCTATCGTCCTAATTATTTGTAACTGGTAGACACATGTGTAGGACCAGAGGGGCTATGCATCATCATCATCTATTGATGGTGACAACTTCCTTAATGCTAACCCAAAATAGTTTCGCTAATTCTCTGTAACAAGTAGATACAAGTGTAGGACCAAAGGGGCTATTTATCATCAACAGTTTGATGGTGGACATCTTCCTTCATGCTAACAAAGGAAAAATTGCCAGATAGTGTCTTATTTGTAAATATTTACATATTTTTTTATATACCATAATACTTAAAGTATCAAATTACTTTATATGTCCTTTGGAAAAAAATTTGAGCAATTAATTTGAAGATATGAAACTGCTTCTCCAAAAGTCCAATGGCATACACAATTAAAGAATGTATCAACTGCATTTACCCCAAACTGAAAAAGCTGTCAATCTTGTTTATCATGTGTGATATCTAGTGGTTGTTCATACCATATTTATTACAATAAACAGTGGGGTTTACACATATCAAACTCTAAGCTCACCCACCTCTTTTGTCTGTTAGATAGTTACCAAGAAAGCATCTGAGAAATAATATTAGCCGAAAGTAATATTAGTTTTCTTCTCTGGCCATATGCAAGAGTTTATACAAATTTGCACTTGATTTATAAATGACTATAGAACGGTAAATGACAAGGCTTGTAAAGCATATAATGACTTTGAAAGTATGGTCAGTTTGGTAGTTCTGGAACTTTTATTTAATATTTATCTGGGAAAACTATTTATATAAATATATATTTTGTAAAGTGATGGCACTCATGGGATTTGAGCCAAAATGACAAAAGGTGTCATAAAAGCAAAAAGGTTTATTCATCCAATATATAATCAATCAGAGCCCTTATTTGGCTCACTATGGAACTCTTTTCATGATTTGTTGCTCCTCAACTCTCTTTACATTTGAATGTGGCTCACAAGTAAAAAAAGGTTGGGGACCCCTGCTGTAAACAATCGATTTAACCTAAAATCTCCATTAACACCTGCAGCCCATTATAAGGCAAGCCATTGTTTCTACCGGGCCTCCAACATACACATTTTAAGTGGTGGCAAGATCAGAACATTTTGACTACGGGGCAATTATTTTCCCTATCAGGTCCCTCTACTACCCAGGTACTCATAGAAAAATATAACGTTCCTCAGGAAGAATACTTTAGGTTATATCAAATGTTGCATTTTGCTCAATCCCTATGGAACTCTTCTGGCATTGTAAATAGCTTTCAGACCTTTTTTGAACATTGGCTTTGCAAGGCTCCCAAAGCTTGGAATATATCGTGATATCTACCCTTTATAATAATTTTCATAACTTAAAGGATAGTCAACTAATATCATATACTCAAATGTTGCAAAGTGACATTGGTTGTCAAATGAGTCTGGAGGACTGGGAATCAATATGGCCCAATGTAAGGAGATCCTCCAGGAATGTCTCACTATTAGAAACAAACTATAAGGTTTTACTTGATGGCATATAGTCCCCGCCAGATAAGCACAATTTATACCCACAGCTGACAACAGATGTTTTAGGGGATGTGGCCATAAAGGAACTATGTACCAGATATGGTGGCCATGCCCAACAGCCCACAGATTCTGGATCTGAATATATAACATGATTTTTTCAATCTTTAATATTTCAATTCCATTGCATCCCAGTACACCTCTTTTTATTAAAAAAACAGACGCACTTCCATTGGTTAAAGGTTAAACCTTTTAATAATGACAGAAGCAAAACAAACTATTGTGAAAGCATGGAAAACAAAACAGATCCCCATAGCTTCCACTTAAGGTAAAATGGATTGGATTATTGTCCAGAGAAGATGTCCAGTATTTTGCTTGACTCCCATCAAAAATACCTTCTGGTTTGGACCCCCTGGATGGAATATAGATTTGGTAGACTGCCCAACAGCACTTTTAAGCATTTAACCCATAAAGATCTTACCATTTAATGAGAGGCACATTGAATATGAGACCTTAGGTTCTGTCTGACAGTTCATTAGTTGATTTATAATGTTATTAATATACAATTGTAATGTTATTAACATACATTTATGAGCAATTTGTAACCAGATGACTATAGCTTATTCATAGATTAATGTTAAAAACATGGTGAAATTGTTTAAGATAGAGGCTATGTTATATTACCAGAAACACATATCTAACTGATTACTGTGTATGCTACTGTACGCTACAATTGTTCATGAACAATAAAAATATTGGAATATATATATTATATTGTATATTTTTTGTGTGTGTAATTTGACTTCTGCACAAAAATAGCCGTGTTTTTCCATAATAATATAAGAAAGAAAAATACCCTGCTTAATAAATTTAACTCCACTAAAATAGGCTATTATTACACCTTTAGTGACACCTAAATGGATTCAGAATTAATAAATAGCTGTGTAGCAGCACAATATACACCATCACTTAATTGTAACCAACCTTTGTTCAATGGTTTGGGAAAGTCCTATGCTTATATCTTGATATTTTAGTGTGTTAGCTTTATAATAAGATGCATAAGATGCTCAGAGTCCGGTGCCTGATGTCCAAAAAATATTACTCACTTTATCTGGGGTAATCAAACATGACATTACTTTCCAAAGGCACTGTGAGATCAGCCTATAATTCATAAAATTACTGGGTTCCATCGTTTGAATTAGAGAGATATATACTTGCACCATTTCCTCGGAAGAATAGGCCCTATCCCATGCAAAATTAAAAACAATTACAAGCTTGGGATCAAGAACTGAACAAAATTTTTTATAATAAGCCATGGGAAAACATATGATCCGAAAAGTTTGAGAAGTGTGAGTCTCCTAATAGCCTTCACCACCTCACATAGTTGTACCTCCTGATAATTGATTTTAATTGCCTCTTAAATAACCTCTTAATAAACAAGGGAGTGTGCACCTGACTTACCCACCTATTTAAAGGAACAGTAACACCAAAGTAAGAAACTGTTTAAAGTAATTGCAATATAATGTAGTGTAGCGCTATAGTAAATTATGTGTGTTGTACACCACTATTGAGCTCCACTCCCAATAAATGTGCTCCGGATGAGACCTGTAATCTTACAGAGTGAGCCCTCGCAATGTTGTGGACGCAGGGTGTAGTGCAACTGTAACTGTATTCAGGGTATAATAATTGGGTGCCAGTGGTTCTTATAACTTAAACATGAACCGATTTACTGAACATACACAATCCTCAGTGGAGTATACAATAGAGCATGACAGGATTTAGCATCACATTGAATAGGCAATACTCACAGCACCATATGGTCAGTATTAGTCCCCACAGGTAGAGGACGTGCTCAGCAACAATAAAGGTACACCCAGCTTTCAGCCTTTTCCCTAAGTGGAACCTGAGGGGAATCTATCTACCCTGTTCCTATACACTTAGTCCCTACTTCTGGGCTATTAGTACCCGGGATCTTAATCCCTCTGACTCTCCTCATCGGAGCCTTGAGCTGCTCAGCTAAATAACCTGTCTGTCTGTTACTCCTAGAGCAACCTATAATGGTGAGTAGCCTATTCCTACTAGACCTGACCTATCTAGGTTCCACAGGGCTCTACCTGCCTGTTCAGGTCAGAGCCAGCACAAAATGGACACTAAAAGCATGGCTTCAGAGCCTTTTATATCCCAGCACAGTGCCATCTGCTGGTTACTGTGAGAAGCAGCAGGGGGCATAGCTTAGAGCAGAAAGAGCAAACAGTACCCCTCCCAAGTGTATTTTAGGACCCAAATAGGTGTCCATAACATTGAAGGACTGCCTGCACATAATATTAGGGGTGGCTATTTTACACATCCCTACAGTAATATTACACTGAACTGATAAAAATGTGTTTCAGAAACACAAAAAAATGGAGTTCTTCAGAAATACTACTACTATAGTTTATATAACAAAGCTGCTGTGTAGCCATGGGGGCAGCCATTCAAGCTGGAAAAAAGAAGAAAAGGCACAGGATACAAAACTGATAACAGATAAGCTCTGTAGTATACAATGGGGTTTTTCAGAACTTATCTGTTATCTACTGTGTATTCTGTGCTTGAAAGGCTGCCCCCATGGCTACACAGCAGCTTGATTTATAAACTTTATTTGTCTTTCTAAAGCAAGTACACCTGTTTTACCAGTGTGGGACAACAATACATTGTATTGTCATTCCTTAAAAATACTTTTTTGGTGTTACTGTTCCTTTAACCTTTCACTTCCTACTGTACTTTTCCATCTTCATAAAAAACAAGCACTAGTTACTCCCATCCTCAAAGACCTTCCCTTTTGTCAACTTCATCTGCGCAACAGTGCTGGTACGGGACTTTATGCCAACTTAGGGATAACCATGTCTCTTATTAATTCACACCTTGACTACTACAGATTACAGTTGTCCTAATATATTATCTTTTATAATGTACATCTTTTCTAAACACTTCTGCTAGGCTTACTATCCTATAGCTTAATTTTAGCTGATCTCCTAAGCAAATCCTTTTATTGGCTCCCAATTCTCTCTCAACACTCACACTGAAATTCCATCTTAGAGCTCAGCGCTAATTTCAAAATACACTCCTTCACACAACCTATGCTCTCCTTCTTTTTTTTTGTAACTTAGATTTTTATTTATTTTCTTAAAAGAAAAAGAAATACAATCACAGTAAAGGAGACATGTCAAAGAATGGATAAAGTGCAAGCATACATCCATACAACAGCAATAAGACAAAATGAAAGGAGCACCAGACATTATATGCCGCGCTTTACTTGCCCCACATGACTCCTCCCAAACAACATGTACCAATTAGAACGTATTTGAAATTTAAGAGCCTCGCAGCCCAAGTGCTAGAACAAAAATAGCAAAGAACATACATGACGTTATAGGCAGAGTCACGACCCAAATGTTTATCAAAAAGAGTGAGTGAAGGCACAAGCAAGAACATTACATAGTATGGCTTACAAAAAAGCCAACCAATAAGGCCAACGCAGTGACCACGAACAATAACAACAAAATAATAGAAAACAAAACAAAGCAAAATAAAATAAAAAAAAAAAAAAAAGAAAAAAAAAAAAGAAAACAGTAAATAATAAATAATAGTAAATAATAGCCGTAACCCTACAGATCTTTAACCGTAAAAACGGCAGCAGCATTGTCAGCAATATCAAAGTGAGTATCCTTAGCAACCCTGCAGTTAGACCAAATCAGTGGAAAGTAACACCCAGGCCGACCAGATTTTCAGAAAACTGGGAATCGTGTTCTTAATGTATGCAATCCTATATTCAAAATCCTTATTACTATTTACTTTCAGACAGATTTCACGTAGGGAAGGAAGATTGGGCGTTTTCCATTTAGCTGCAATAGAAATCCTAGCTACCGTAAGCACATGATTGAGCAGTTTTTGTTGAGCTACAGTAAGCCCTAAAACCGGTTTGCCCAGCAAAAATGTAAAAGCATCCTTCTGTACATCCTCATGCGTGAACTGTCTCACAAGGCCTAAGATATCATCCCAAAACGGTTGGATCAATGCACAATTCCAAAATATATGATAAACATCTCCTGGGGCTTCGCCACATCTCCAGCACAAATTAGAAACCCCAGGAAAGGTTTTGTGCAACCGCACTGGGGTCAAGTACCAATGCATCAATATTTTATAAATATTCTCCTTCTGCTTGGTACATGTCACACTACGCTTAGCATTATTCCAGACAGATTCCCATTCCTCCTGAGTAATGTCCAGGTTCAGGGCCTTTTCCCATTTCACCATATAAGAATGTTTGTAGTCTTGTATACCAAAGGGGTCATTAATCATAGCATAAATTTTCGATATTAATTTCGTTTGAGGAAGGCCCTTAGAAGCTAATTGTTCAAAAGCAGTAGGTAGATTATTCCTAAAATATTGAGTGAATGGTAACACATAATGCCTAATTTGGAAATACATAAACCAACGTAACTGCACATTTGGAAGCTTCAACTGAACATCATTATAGTTAAGCATAGACCCCAGGGAAGTGTCCAAGACATCCCTGACTTGAAACAGAGAAGTGGCCTCCCCAAAGCTATTAAAAGGAGTAGAAATGGCTGGGGGAAATAGGGGATTTCCGGAAAGTGCCAATAATGGGGAAAAAGGAGAGCACAGTTTGATTTTCAACTTCATTCTATTCCAAATTGCTAACGTCAATCGTGTCGCATTAAGCATCGGTATCTCCAGTTTCGGAATCTTTAAAGGTGCCCAGAACCAAGCATTGGGATGGTATGGTTGAAACAAAGCACTCTCCACTCTCACCCAAATAAGATCCGAGGACCAGAATGTCCACGCCAGCACCTGTCGTAACTGGGCTGCCTCATAGTATTTCTGCAATATAGGCAAACCTAGCCCTCCCTGTCGCGTTGACGTACCCAAAGTATGTTTATTAATCCTATGGGACCTACCACCCCATACAAATTTATGGAAAGCAGTTTGCAAATCTCGGAAAAAAGAAAGGGGGATGTCTATTGGCAAAGTTTCAAAAAGATAAAGAAATTTAGGGAGTACATTCATCTTGATTGAGGCTATTTTACCAAACCAGGAAATAGCCATATTCGACCATTTCTGTAGGTTCCCTTTAATCACCCGAGCAAGTGGGACAAAATTTTGTTTAAAGAGATCTTCAGACCGAGGGGTAAGTTTAGTGCCGAGATATGTAATATAGTCCGCCTTCCATTTATAAGTATAAGTGGATTGTAAAGTTAAACTCATCTCCTCAGAAATATGTATAGGTAGAGCTTCAGTTTTGGACATGTTAACTTTATAATGAGAGATCACACTATATTGGTCTAAAAGCTCATGAAGAGCTCTAAGGGAGCTTTGCGGTGTGGTAAGGGTCAAAATGACATCATCTGCATATAGTGCTACTTTAAGATGTTCAGCACCTATCCGCAATCCATTAATATCCGGGTTAGCCCTAATACTGGCTGCCAAGGGTTCTATGCTTAAAGCATAAAGCAAAGGGGATAAAGGGCATCCCTGTCGTGTGCCATTGGAAATCACTATAGGGCGGGAGAGTTGTCCAGGTAATTTAAGGTATGCAGTAGGTTTAGAGTATAAGAGGCCTAAGGCTGTCAGATAGGGACCTTGTAACTTTAAATGACGTAAAAGGGCGAACATATAGGACCAGTCCAGGCGGTCAAAGGCCTTCTCGGCATCCAAACTAAGTATCAAGGCCGGAGAGCCACGTCTTTGCAAGAGCTCAATAGAATTTATAATGCGCCTCGTATTGTCTCCAGATTGACGTCCCTGAATAAACCCAACCTGATCCCCATGGATCAGTTTAGGAAGCAATGGGGCTAGGCGATTCGCTAAGATCTTCGTAAAGATTTTTAAATCGGAATTTAAGAGAGCAATTGGCCTATAACTGGAACAACTCGTTAAATCTTTGCCCTCCTTCGGTATCAAAGAAAGATATGACGTAAGGTCGGAGTGAGGAATGGGCATACCTTGCAAATAACTATTAAAAAGTTGAACCAAATAGGGGGATAAAATATGCTGATAAAGTTTATAGTATTGATATGGGTAACCGTCGGGCCCAGGTGTTTTACCATTCGGAAAGGTTTTCAGGGTGTTTGTGACTTCCTCCAAAGTAATATCCCTATTCAGAATCTCTAGGTCTGCGTCCTGAAACATAGGCAAGTTTGCTCTTACAAAAAAATCATTCAACTGAGGCAAAGCGGTCACATCAGTATTCGGCAAATTATATAAGGCAGTGTAATACTCATAAAATTGTTCCGCAATCTGATCAGAGCTATATAACAGGTGGCCCTTCGAGGAACGTATAGCTCTAATAGCAGATTGTACTTTTTGATCTCTTAGCTTCCTCGCTAAAAGGGTATGCTGTTTATTGCCCATCTCATACATCTTTTGCCTAGTCCAGATTAAAGCCTTATCCACTTCCTGTAATTGGTAAGTTTTAAGCTCTCCACGTTTAGCAAGTATTTCTAATAGCAATTGATCCGAGGTAGTTAGATTATACTGAGTTTCCAATAATTGGAGCTGATGTGTGAGCTCCTGCAGTTTCTGTCTCTGGGCTCGTTTTTTAGCAGAAGAGATAGCTATCAGGGTGCCTCTAATAGAAGCTTTATGAGCTTCCCAGAGAGTAGCTATGGAATCAACTGAGCCATTATTTAGCGCAAAAAATTCAGTCAACGAATTTTCAACAGTTTTACATGTGTCAGTGTCGTGCAATAAAGTCTCATTGAGCCTCCAATGCGGAGTCCTACTTGGACAGCTCAATAAATTTAAGGAAAGCTGAATTGGGGCATGGTCCGACCATGTAATAGAGGCAATGTCAGAAGTATAAGATGTGCTAAGGCAGGGCTGAGAGACCAAAAAATAATCTAACCTCACATGCACCTTATGAACAGCAGAATAGAAACTAAACCGCTTCTCCCTCGGGTGTTCTATTCGCCAGACATCATACA
This sequence comes from Xenopus laevis, assembly GCF_017654675.1. Lineage (NCBI taxonomy): Eukaryota > Metazoa > Chordata > Amphibia > Anura > Pipidae > Xenopus > Xenopus laevis. Next base: position 84,795,987 of record NC_054376.1, read on the forward strand.
ATGGAACCTGATTAAATAATTGGCGGGCTGCCCTGGATAGAACATGAGCTGAAGAGTCAGAGGACGGATGAGATCTATCTTCCTGCTGCGATAAGGGAACATTAAAATCTCCGCCAATGACCACGTGTGGGGAATTGTAGGCAGTCAATTTGGCAAGGACTTTCTTAAGAAATTTAATCTGCCCTTTATTCGGAGAGTAAACATTTCCTAGAATTATCGATTTACCCCCTAAAACACCCTCTAACAAAAGATAATGACCATTAGGATCACAAAACACACTAGATACTTGCAAGGGACAATCTTTATGTAGTAAAATGGCCACCCCAGCTTTTTTAGAGTCAGAGGATGCATAATATGCAGTTGGGAAATATTTAGAATACAATTTGCCCGGGGTAAGGCGAGAAAAGTGGGTTTCCTGCAAGAACGCAACATCCGCCCTCAAACTCCTAAGCTCCTTAATAGCCAAATATCTCTTAGTGATCGAATTTAAACCATTACAATTTAAAGACACAATATTCACCATGTTGCCGAATAAAATACAGCTGATGTAAACATTATATCAGTATAAGAGAACCCATCAAATAATAAGACAGGGGTAATGCAGATAATAGTAAAAAAATAAGAAAGTCTTGTACGGTCACGATCGATAATAATAAAAAAAAAAGAAGCACCAAAAAAAACAATAAAAATAACCAAAAAAACTGTGTAACCAAAAAATGAAGGAAACCAATTCACAGTCAAAGTAGAAAAAGTTCAGCACTTAGGCTATTGAACTTAGTGGGAAATTTCCACTTTCCCAAGGGGGGATCCTCGCTCAGATCCATGAGCAACAAACAAACGTGGCAATGGACCTCCGCAACAGCAGAATAAGCCCTTCAAAAGGTGTAGCGATACTCAGAAGGTAGTAGAAAAGACCACCAAATCTCACTGACAAGCAGCTCAGGGAGGTTGCCTCGGAGAGCCTGAAGTCGAAGAGGAGCTCAAGGCTAATCGTGGAGAGGAAGACGAGCCCGCCGCCATCTGCCATTGGGGAGCGATGTCAGGCCGAGATGTAGGGTGTCTGGGCGATTCAGGCTGTGATGCATTTTTTAGGCCCAATGCTTGTAAAAACTTTTGGCGTCTCTCCAGGGTCTGCAAGGAGTAGGTCTGGCCATGATGCTGCACGATAAGCCGAAATGGATAACCCCAGCGATACAAGATTTTCTTATCCCGCAACAGCTGGGTAATCGGACGAAATTCTCTCCTTTTAGCCAAGGTAATCGGAGAAATGTCTGCAAACACTTGGATTCTATGGTTCAAATAGTCAAGCGACGTAAGGGACCTCGCTCGAGTAAGCACTGCTTCGTTCTGCACAAACCGATGGAAACACACAACAATGTCTCTTGGTGGTTTAGGTAAAGATGGCTTAGGCCCCAAAGAACGGTGCGCACGCTCAAACTCCCATTTGTCCAGAAGAATTGTTGGACATAAATGTGTGAAAAGACCCTTCAAATACTGCGGAATATCTTGTGTCTCAATCTCCTCAGGGACTCCCCGTATACGGAGATTTTGTCTCCGGGACCTATTTTCAAGGTCTTCACACATACTTTTAAGGTGACGCAATTCGTCCCTCAACATTGTGTTATCCTCCTCCACATTAGCGTACCTTTGTGACAAATCATCGGTGATATATTCCAATTTATCGGTTCTCTCACCTAAATCATTCAGATCGCGTTGCACATCTTTCAGCGCTACGGCTACAGTGTCCGATACTGCTTTAATCAAAGTATTGGTTAGGCCATCTTTAAGGCGAGAAAGCTGAAGCGCCAATATCTGTGCAGTAACCGGCGAGGCATCCACCGAGTCAGCATCAGTTGTAAGTGGTGGTGTATCAAAAGATTGACTTGCCTCTTGCTGTAGTGAAGCAGAGCTCTCTGCTTGTGAAGAAGCTGGGGACATCGCGGGTATCTCCTCGTCCATTACATCCTCCGCCGTCCCGCCGCCATCTTGGCTACGCAGTTGTTTCACCTTTGGCGCCTTCTTCAAGAACGGAGACATAGTAGTCCGCTGATCTTTCGGCTTGCGTTTACCCATGTCAAGATCGCCACACCGGTAGTAATGATAATCCTCCTGATTTGAGGATTATCAAGCCTTGAAAGCTAATTTTCAGGAGGATTAAAGCTAATTCTGTTACGGAGCTCCCGTGCCACACGTCCTCACTCAGTCATGGCGCGCCACGCCCCCATGCTCTCCTTCTTAAAACAACGAAGAGCACACAATCTGCAGACTCTGCTGCAAACGACTTAATTTGGTCACAACATGTTTCGGATCACATGGATCCTTTTTCAAGTGTAGCTCTGCTTCTAAATTTTACCTCTCTCTTTCACTCTCAGGGTGGGAAGAGGGTAAATGGGGATGCCTATATTTCTTCCTCCACCCACCCCACTTCAATAGAGTGCTACCTAAGGCAGGCAGTACATTTAAGTAACTAGCTTCAGAGTACAGAGGCAGCCATTCTGAAAGAGCAGACCACTGTGTGCAAAGTTTTAAAAATTATGTTTTCTTTATGGCATGAATTAGATGCACAGGCTTCATACGCAGTCTCTCTAAAAGTCAGAATTATACACAAAGCCATGAAGAAGATGGAGAAAACTGATTGTGTAGTTCAATAACCAGTAATTAATTTCCAGTCTCATTAAAATATAAGACAAGTTGAAGAAATTAGCTTTGTTAAGCAAGTGTATTGAAGAATTGGCATTGTAAATCAGACAAGGGTTCTTTTATGCAGAATGCATCATGCTAACAAGGTCAGCCACAAGAACAGAGAGAGAGTGGTCAGAATTTAGGTATAGGTTGCTTCAAATAGCATAAACTGAGAATATTCAGCTATGGTTCATTTAAAGGACCAGATTGTATGGGAAAAGGCAACAAGCATTAGTAGATTCTTACAGAGTAATTTTGTTTAGGCACAGTTGTTTTGTAAAAGGTACAGGCAGATGGAAAGAAAGTCAAATAATGGTAAAAGCAGAAAGTCCTCTCATGATGCATTATGATTTCCCAAATAGCAAATCTGGTCAGGGTTGGAGAAATCCATCAACATTAACAGTAAATACCGTAAGTCTCTTTAACCCTTCATTATGTGAAATTAATCATTTATTACACTGTTGTGTATTTCAGGGATTTACATTAAAAATAAAAACTCTGAGGCTGAATAAAGTGGCTCATTAAATATTGGAAGAATCAATTTTCAATTCTATAAACATGGCCACAGGAGCCATCACCGTAGAACAAGCCATCCTGTATGCAAAAAAAGACAATTCATTATGCTCTGACAGTTCTTCCCATGTTTCAAAATTAACATTTGTGCCCCTGGCTATCAGACATCAATGCACAAAATAATTCACAAAGGGTTTAAGGTTCAAGTGGTAAATCCAGTCATTTGCAAAATGTTGACCTTTGTGAGTCAGAACAGAGAGTTTGATCTTTCAGTATGATAAAAATGTAATTTAATATGTGTCAAGTCGAAGTTCAAAAGTGACAAAAAGTGTCATGCAAAAAAAGCAGTTTTGCCAAAAGCAACGCCATACTTCATAAGTACATTCCCAACCAATGCTATCTGTTATGACTGCAAAACTACCATTATGAGGGACCTATTACTAATTAGTGACACCTTCTAATAGCTCCCTAATTTCAGTCTCCAGAACATTTTACATTAAAATATTATAATTTTCCAAAAAGATACAGCTCGCTAGTATGACTTCGATCAAACATATAATACATTAAGAATAACTTCTTGGGAAAGATTTATATAATTTAATCAGCCAATGAATGATTTAATAAGGACAAGTAGAAGTTTTCTAGTGCATGACACAGAACATTTATTATCAGTATGAGGAACATAACCTGAAAACCCTGAATATTCATTATATCTACATGCAATGGCACCTTCTCTATGATACTAATATACCCTGAGTGCTTCACTGAATATTAATGTAATACACATAAAATGCTGTTTTTGACAGCGGGACAGCCATGAATAAATCAGAGCAGTGCTGAGATGTCGAAAGTTCTTGTTTTAGTGCCAAGCCTTTCCAAGGAATGAGAGATTACAAAAACAGTATGATCATCAGTACATTACAATCAGGGTCAAACCGACCGGGTGCCCTAGCCAACCCGGTTGGGTAACCCCTCCCCCTGAAGGGAATGAAGGGGAAGGCAATGAAGGGGAGGGAAATGCAGGGGAGGAAGGGCAACACAGGAGAGGGAGGGGAATGCAGGGGATGGAAGGCAACTAAGGGGAGGGAGGAAGGGGAGAGTGACAGAGGAGGGAGGTAAGAGCGGAAGAGAGGTGCGAATCTGGACTAGAAGTAGGCAGTAGACCCTGGAACAGCACCTGCCCTGCACCCCACTAACAAATTTACAACGGAAATTGGTGGCCACAGTATTAATTTCTTGGATGTCTCCCTAAAATTCAAAGATGGGAGAATTAACAGTGGCTTATACAGTAAAAGCACAGACAAAATCAATATCCTACATGCCTCAAGTTACCACGCACCTAATGTGATAAAAGCCATACCAAAGGGTCAATTTATTAGAGCTAGAAGAATCTCCTCTAAAGCAGAAGATTATAAGTTAGCTGCCAATACCCTGAAAGAAAGGTTTATCAAAAGAGGCTACAAACCAAAAACAATTGAAGCATGTTCCAAAGAAGTGGGGAAGATGAAAAGAGACCAGTTACTTAAATACAAAGTTAAGAGTGACCAGAAATGTTTGCCATTTGTAAGCTAGTACAATAATTGTAGCAAAGAAATTGAACACATTGTTTATAGATTATGGCCAATATTATTACTGGAGAAAACCCTTAAAAAAGTTTTAACCAAACCCCCATTGTTCAGTTATACCAAAGGTAAAAGCCTAAGGGATTCCTTATGTCAAGCTGAAATTAGCCACACTAAAAAAGGCACACAAAGATTCCTGGGGTCACCATAAATGGGCACATTTGCATGTCTTAATTGCATCTGTTGCCCTTCCATAAAAAAGGAGACGTATTGAGACATCCTACACAAGGCGTACAAATAAAGGTTAAACATTTTGCAACATGTGACACAATACTGTAAATGTCATTTATTTGCTCAAATGCCCCTGCAGCATGGGATATGTTGGCCAGACATCAAGATCAGTTAAAACCCATATAAAAGAACATAGAGGTAGTATACGGAATTATAATCAAGGAATGGCCACAGATACAACTGTCTCACGACACTTTAATATTTCTAACCATAACCTTTCCCAGCTGAAGTGGATAGTATTGGAGGTTGTAAAACCCTTTACAAGAGGAGGTGACATGCTTAAGTACCGGTTACAGAAAGAAGCTTTTTGGATGAAGAAATTGGATACTTTGCAACCAAAAGGTTTAAACGATAGCTGGAGCATTAAATGTTTATCTGCAATAAGGTACTAACATGTATGTTTTTTCCCTTACGGATAAAGTTATATGTATATCTATATGCGCATATTTACAAGCATGAAATATTTGAATATTACGGTCAGTTACCAGTCAAGATAATGGTAAGAATTGGGCATTCCTTCCTACTGTTTATTCAAATTAGTGTTATATCATGTCTTTGGTAGGCCCTCGAATACAGGGCAGTTCCATTTGGTCTCTGTAAATAATTGATGTAATTTTTTGTGCACTATTTTTGAAACTTTTTTGTAATATGGATTTTATATATGAAGATACACTACGGTGGATTGATTGGACTAATATGCTAATGGACTAATTACCAAACCTACGTAGTGGGTGACATCATATCCTTTTTTCACTATAAATATTTTCACTATGTGACCTGTACACTATACTTGATAAAGGTCCTGTGTGCCCAAACATGTCGTTGGAATAAACACTTTTGCAGCAAGTACTGCTTACTGGCTCATTCACAGTTCCTGTTTTCCTAAATGCATATTGCTATTACACCTGTGGCAGGGGTGTGTACTGCAGAATTGAGCTGATAATTGACCCACACTTAGCCACCTCTACGCCTTTGCCAGCACCCCACATTGTTGCGCCCTAGGCAGGTGCATCTTCTGCCTACCCCTAGTTCCGGCCCTGATTAGAATTCTATTCCATCCTAAAAGGGACTGATATTCTATTTTATATGATATTTTAATACATAATCTTTGTCTTTTTTTTATCCCACAGTTTGCCCCTATGATTTACCCTAAAAATGACTCATGCTTTCCTTAACATTTGGTGCCATTAAAAAGCCAAGAAACAGACCTAAATGGCAGGAACTACAAATCATTCCAGTATATGTTCAAATAACAGTTATTATAGCTTTCCAAGAAATAATGTATCCATTATTGCACCTTATTGAAACTGTCATATCTACTGTATAAACTTTTAGCCAATCTGAACTGGAACTCCAGCAAATCTGTTTCATAAAGAAGGTTCTATTATTGGTATTATAATAGTTGTATTAAAATACATAAATGTGGTTTATAAGTGTGATTCATTATAATAAAGTTGCATTTTCCCTGCATCAAATAAGGTACCCATGTTGTTTCTAAACTGCTGATTCATGGTGGCATCAGCTTGTAAAACCAGATCAAATCATTCTGTGCCATGAGATAGTTGGTTGCAGCAGGAAAACAAATTAGGTTTAAAAAAAAATCACTGCTTGTCAGGGCACAAGACATTAGGGACAGAGGAGGAAACAGGGGAGTTTTTCCAAGTCCAATAGAAAAGTAACTCATGGGTTTATTCAGAGTCCAAGCCATATATCAGGCCCAAGCCAAGACAGTGAGCAATCAGAATAGTTGGAAACAGGACACAAAGACTGGCATATTAGAATAATGCAGAGCAAAATAGGGCACCCAGAAACTTAACAGAGTAAGACCTACACCTACAGGGCTGGAACTAGGTATAGGCAAAAAAGTAATGTTTCTAGGGTGTAGTGGTTTGGGGGTGCTAAACACATACCTTTTCTCTTGCCTATTACTAGTCCGGGTCCTTGTCCCCCAGCCACCTACTTGTCATTTACTTAGTCAGTTCTCACCAGTGTATGTGCGGGTGGGGGTGGCAGGGCTGGCCAGCTTGGCCCAGCACTGTCTGCAGTGAAGCATTGAATCCAGTTCTGGGTGGCCTTTTTAAATCAAAAGTGAACATCACAATTTATTGATGTCACAAATAAGTACATGTCCAATGATACCAGCTCCTGTGCAATGATGACATCAATTGGTTGTGTTGATGGCTGAGATTGACATGACCTTATACAACTAAAACATAGCAGTTATTATAAAAGTGTTGGATTAGTAGTGTACTTTGATGGTCCACATTGATGTTGAAATTGCCTTCAAAAAATTAACAGAATGAAACAAAATTGTTATGAATGTGTTATAAAAATGTTAATATGTTACTAGTATGCTATTATATCACAGTTTAAAAACTGAAAAACTTATGGACTATGGATAATTTCTTCTCTCATTTTAGCCAAAAGAATTTATGTCCTCTCTAGGATTATCCATTTAACTGGATATAAAATGTAATTAATTTAGTGGTTGCATCCAACTAAGAATAAAGATATACTCGTGTATAAGCCGAGTTTTTCAGCACCCAAAATTTGCTGAAAAACTCTACCTCGGCTTATACGCGAGTCATATGCAGAAGGCTGCAAAACAGGCTGCGCTTCATGAGCTCCTCCGTGTCCCCTGCACCCCTGATGGGGCTCCTAATCCAGCGCTTCCTACCGTAAGTACCGGCGCACAGTAGAGGAGATGCACTATTCAGGGATGGAGATCAATGCGGCCCCTATTGAAACGCTCCGTTGCCGGGAATCAAAGACAGTGAAGTGCAGTGATTTTGTCTCCCGCTCCCTCTGAGCTTTTCTTCTCTGCAGCAGACTTTTCTTTTCAGAGCTTCCCTTGCTGCCGCTCCTCCTCCCTTGTCACAGTCTCTGCTGCAGGATCAAATTACTTCGGCTGTGACAGGGAGAAGGCGAGCGCGCTACCAGCAGCTGTGTGTGTGCATCTGATTGGCCAGCAGCACTCAAATGGTTTTCAGCTCGGGAGAAACGGAAGCAAGGAAGGAGCTGCTACTATCACATTAGCACTGCAGTCTGCTTCTCACCACTTTCCCACCCATACGGTCAGTCAGTGCCTCTGTTAAGTTGTCCCTGGGTTATTGTGCTGGCTACTGGTCCACTTTCTAGTTAAAGCCAGAGAGCAGTGCAGGCATTAAATCTGTGCCATTCTGCTATGATATCTGGGGGTATTATACATGTACTTGCTGCTGTGCCATCTTTTTGTGAGCTCTGGGGGTATTTAGTTATAGAGTGCCAAGTCTCCCAGTCCATCATTTCTCAGCCTAGGCTTATACGCGAGTCAATAAGTTTACCCAGTTTTTCTAGGTAAAATTAGGTACCTCGGCTTATACGCGGGTCGGCTTATACACAAGTATATACGGTAAATGGTTACTACAGGTATGGGATCTGTTATCTAGAAACCCATTATCCAGAAAGCTCTGAATTATGAGAAGGCCATCTCTCACAGACTATTTTAATCAATTGAAATGATAAAAAAGTATTTCCTTTGTTTCTGTAATAATAAAACAGTAGCTTGTACTTGATCCTAACTAAGATACAATTAATCTTTAAATAATTTTTATTGGATTGAAAACAGTCATATTGGGTTTGTTTAATGATTCAATTATTTTAGTAGATTTAAGGTATAGAGATCAAAATGATGCAAAGATATCTTATCTGGCAACCCCCAGGTCCGAGTGTTCTGAATAAGGTAATACTTTCGATTCAAATGTCCATTCTTGGTCCCTTCAGAATATATCATTTAGATTTTTTGTCTTTGCTCTCCTTTATATATGAAAGTCATTTCACATGCCACACACTTGATTATTCATTTGAATATCCAAAGATTGACTTAAAATGGCCATCCTTAGTTTGAAGGTTTTCTTTTTTTCCCTATGGAACTCAGTAATAGTTACACACCAGGACCAGAATAATAAAACAGAATTATAAAACTGTATTTGCACATCTCCGGTTGCTGCAGTGATTATGTTTATAGATAAAATAATACTAGATATTTGCCACAATGACATTTATTCAATTAATGCATCTCCTCTCTCTGCCATAGTTATGCACAAGGAAAAAAAATAAAATACTTTGAAGTCGAGTCTATGCAGCCCAACATTACAAATTGTATGATTAATGCAATTCAATGCAGAAGAAATGTATTAGAATTTGAATGAGGGAATCCTGATCGATTACCAGAAGCTTGAATTTTATCACGTTATTGACACTTTTCTTGGGTCAAGGAAATTCTTCTGACAGGTAGGAAACTGTTTTATCAAAACATTTGACTTTTTTTTTAAAAGTATCAGATGGGCACTGACATGACTGCTACAGTTCTTTTCTTTGGCTTGTTTGGTTTTAGCAACTATTGTTCTCCACAGGTTGTAAAGTCATAAAATAATGAGCATTGCCCTCAATTTTAACACAAATTTTGTCAATAGGGGAATTACAAAATCCATGTTAATAAGAATCAATAGTAACACAGAAAATAATTATTATATTAGAGCCACTTGTTATTGTTCTTAAAATAATTAGCAATATTAAATATGCCTCTGTTATTAAATTAAGGTTTCTTTCCTACTTTGTTCTCTGTATTCAAAGGAAGCTATCTTAAATATGGCACTGAAATGCAGCATAAGTTAAGTTAGTATTGACTTTTCACTAACTTTTTTTACTACATACAGTGAAATTGCAACTTTACATCCCTTGATTTTTCCCGCTCTTTTGCGGTTTCACTAATATTGAATTCATAATACATTTCTCTTTAGTTGATCTTTTCCTAGCTTTTACACCATTTTCTTCTGGTCTTGTGAAAAACATACAATGGGGGCTTCTAGTGTACTTTGTATACAGTTCAACACTATGAGATTACATAGATGCAGCTAATAGGTAGACGTCTACTCCCACAGCATACACTTGTTTTATGTCTCACCCACCTTCTTGACTGTAGCATTTGTTGGAATGGTCCTCACTCCTAATATTCTTAATATGTTGCAATAATAGTTGAATATGTATCAATAGGATAAAGCTGTTGTTTGTATGTTGCATTGATATGTCTTTTTTTCTCTGTAAAGCACTATGAGATGATGACACTATAAATAATAATAAAAAACTTGCTTATAAACACCTCATATAAGTCACCAACAGTGGCTAGTGGCTTTCCTTCTTATTCAACCCAAAGAAAATGCAGAAAATGTCCCCAAATCCTTATACAATACAGACAAGCATTTTTTAAAACTTCACTCTGTTCTTCCCTTACCTCCCTCATTGCTAGGAAATAGTTCACATGTCCCTCTGTATTTTTAGGAATCTTCCATTAATGGGTGTAGGGGGAATATTTTATATTTAAAACCAATGTGTCTGTTTATCCTTGCTTTGCGCTGGTACAGTAATTTTGCTTTCTAATGTTGTTAATGATGGCAATACACTATACTATGATATAAAAACATATAATAATTATTCCCAAAATGTAAGGGCAGATTTACCAAAGGACGAAGTGGGTAACGCTAGCGTCAATTCACTAGCATTACCACAAGCACAGACATCACCAATTTACTAACGGACACAGGCACTAATTCGCTAGCGAAAGAGACAGGAGCTAGAGGTCAGTTGCAGTCTATCGTCAGGCGACTATTCACTCTGGCGAATGACGTTGCTCCACAAATTCACCAAAGTGTGGATTATACTGAACGTTACCTCTTTTGCCAGAGTTGCCTTCGCCACCTCAGACCAGTTGAAGTGCATTAAAGTAGCTAGATCTTCCTCAATCTTCTGTCACTTAAATTATATTCTTTGAGCCGAAAATGCATCAAAGTCCAAACAAAGCTGGCGTCTTTTCCTTTTTTCAGCCTGATTGCCTGCAAAAGACCTAAATTAAACTTTTTTTAGGTAACCGGTTTTTCCCATACATTTGCAAACATATGGAACATAAATTTTACAGTGTGTAGGGCATTAGAATAACTCTATTGTCTTTATTAATTTTCCCTGGACATGTGTTTTAAAAAGTGTAATTTGTAAGTATATGCACCAACATTTAACATAAAGACGTCCATACAATTTTAAATTTCCTGCCCAATGCAAATTGACCCGAGCGCAAGATCCCTAGTGAAGTTTCGCTAGGCAGAAATGAACGCTAGCGCATCTTCACTATCAAATGCGCTCGCTGCCGAAGTAACACTAGTGAAAAGTAGCAAGCGTTCGCCGCCCACAACGAGACTCCGCGTTTTAGTGAATTAGCGTAGTCTGAGTGAATTTTCGCCTGGTAAAGTGTTGCGCTGGGTGCAAAGTGGAAGCTAGTGAATTTTCACCGGTTAGTAAATATGTCCTGTAGACTATAATAAAACTGTAACTGTTTTCCTTAAAAAAAATCTGATTCTACTTCTATACTATGATTATGCTTATCCAAATGCAAAATTACTTATTGAAGAAATCCGACATACTAATTATGGTACCTCCTACTGGTAAAATGTTTAATCCATGTAATGATCTGAAATCTTCACTGATGATCATGTGTACATCTGTATCTATACATTAAAATGTCTTGCTGGCAGAAAACAATGTTTGTTTCAAATAATCTAACTCTAAATTAGATGAAGTCTAAAGCATATGTTTTGGTTTCAAGTAGTACAGCTGGCATTTCAATTGAAATGCAAAAGAAGAGATTGTCTTTAACCTCCCTTCAACTGATTGTTCTAAATGAGAGCATTATTGCTTTGCTTGCAATAGGTTAGATTTCATACATTTTAATGAATCAGCATTTACATAAATGGACTTGTCATGTTCTGTTTCTTGTTTCAAGACATCAGCTGGGTTTTCTAAATTCCATGGTTTGCTCAAGCCATCTAATCTTTAAACTGCAGAAAAACTGCATAGCTGACGAAATGTGCAGATTAAGAACTTTCATGAATTGCTTTTGAATTGAAATTATAAATAGGTACATGCCTTACTCTAGTCTGAAATCCACCTTACTAAGTAAAATAGAGACACTTGAGACACTAAGGGGCAGATTTTTTTAGAACTCCCACAACTTCAAAAATTCAAAGAAAGAATGACCAACAAAATGAATGAAAAAAAAAATCGAAGTTTTTTTCTGTGGGTGAATAGGCTGTATTCAAATCGTTCAAATCTCGTAAGATCGTATTTTTTTCAAAGTCCACCAAATGACTCCAAATAGGTTCTAGGAGGTCCCCTATAGGATAAAACAGCAACTCGGCAGGTTTTAGATGGTGAATGGTTGAAGTTTTAAAGAGACAGTATATGATAAATTTCGATATTCAGACTTTGATCGAATTTTGGCCTTTTCGATAGTCGAAATACACAAAAAATATGAAATATTCAAAATTCAAATATTCAAATAAAACAGAGACACTTGACTACAAATCAGTTTGAAAACAGAACACAGTTCCCTTGCATTGCAAATATTCACAAAGTTATCTTTAGAAAGCATGACTTGGGAGAATTTTAGATCATGGCACACAGGTGTTTGAGACAATCATCATCTTCTCAGTGAAAACGCGGCCTCTGCCTACTACAACTACTTACAATTGTTCCTGCTTTTTTATGTTTTTTGTTGCTAGAATTATTTTGGCTTTTTCCATTGCTTGGATAGTTTAGTTTATGAACTGCTGAAAATGTTATATGGAACAAGCAAAAATCATCATTTATTTAGGTAATTGACAAAAGTTGCAATAATTTTCCCACAATGTGATGAAAGGTCTTAAAGCCGATATTTTAAATCAATTTAATTATTGGCAGGGAAAAAAAGAAAGGTTAGATTTCCATGTTCCATGGACATGATCACTCAGAAAAGTGGCTTAATGACAGAATTTAGATGGGAAGTCATTGGATGTGATGTGATACAAAAGACAACAAGCTGCAGCTGTGCTTGGTCACACACACTAAAGGGACAAACGAGATTAAATAGGTACCGTAGTCAGTTTTGCACAGTCACTGCAAAATAACATGTACAATACACAAGTGAGAGCAAGAACATGCACGAATGGACTCTTAGTTCAATTAAAGTTTCCTTTTCAACAGAGAATTTTTTTTTAAAAAAAATATATTTTTATGAATGCTAAACTGTATGCTTTGGAAAAACAAATCTATCACTAACCTGTGACAATAATGAAGCAGAAAACAGAGTTGCAAAAGGAATGGAATGAGTGAGGCTTTCATTTTTGGTAAAGAAACAATACTTTTTCATGTTCATAATGTCTTAAGCATAGCATTTTAAGAGTAGGTTTTCATTAGATCTTATTTCATTTACAGTGGACAGTTGAATGGGTAAAGACACCAACACATTCATGAATGTTAATTGCTTTATAATGCCACAGAAACTATTTTAGTTAAATATATGACATATTAATCTTTTCTCAGGTTAATATATAAAACCATATTTTATCTTAATAGGATTTTTTATTACCATTTATAGTTCACTTTAAAATTGCTACTTTTATTAAGGCAGCTAAAGGTTATGTGGAATGTGATATCAGTTAAACATAATGAGATAAAACTTCCCAATTCTTACTTAGCATACACAGTAAAAATTCTGAAAGCATCTCATTTGTTACCGAAAGTTGTTCTCCTATGTAAACGTCACACACTATTGGATGAAGGTTCATTTATAATTGTCAGCTTACTCCCATCTATATTCAAGGCAATGACTGGAAATCCATCATTATGTAAACACAATAGATATAACTGGTACATAAATATAGAACATGTTATCCAGAATGCTTAGAACCTGGGGTTTTCTGGATAAAGATCTTTCTGTGCTTTGGATCACCATACCTTAAGTCTACTAAAAAAATATTTAAACATTAAATAAACCTAAAAAGGAAGAGAAAAATTACTAACACCTCACTTTTTGTAAAAATTATTTTTAAAGGCAAACAGCATGCTGGCAATTTCTCTCTTTCTTTTTGTGTACAAATATTGGCTTATCGTTTATAGCAGCTGGTCAACTCCAGAATGTGGGTTAGACCAAGTGTTGGCACATGGGTCAACGCCACAGCTTGGGTTAGACAGAGCTCTGGCAATTTTTTTCTGTGTTTTGATTACATAAACCCAATAGGACTGTTTTGCTTTCAATAATGCTTAATTATGTCATTGTTCAGATCAAGTACAAGTAGGGTAGCCGTTACCAGGTGTAAGGCGTCCTCGGCGCGTCCAAGCGGCCGTCAGACGCTGGCGTAGCGCTGGCGTTTTTACGCAGCGTTTTTACGCAGCGTATTTACGCTGGCATTTTTACGCAGCGTATTAACGCTGGCGCATCCTTAGACGCTGGCGCATATTCTGGCGCATATTCTGACGCACATCTTGTGACGTCACCTAGCGCATTTTGGCGCGAAAATCCACCTATTTAAGGTCGCCAGAAGGTTCTCTCAGTGCCCGAGTATAGGTTCTTCTATCTAGAGTTCCTGGGTGTTTTCGTATGATTGATTCTTGATTCTCGACCTTTGCCTGAAACCTCGACCTTGTTTCTTCGCTGCCTGGACTGACCTTTGCCTGAAACCTCGACCACGAAACCTTGCTGCCTGGACCGACCTTTGCCTGAACTGACGATTCTTCTGCCTAATCCATTGTACCGCGAACTGTGTTTGCTTATTGGCTTCCTTCTTGGTCCGCACTCCAAATTGTGCCTTCGGGCCCTGACACCAGGAAACCCGTTATCCAGAAAGTTCAGAATTACAAAATAGTCCCATAGACTAATTTTTTACCAATTAATATAAATTTCTAAAAAGTATTCCCTTTTTCTCTGCCATAATAAAGCAGTACCTTGTACTTGATCCAAACCAAGAAATAAATCCTTATTGGAGGCCAAAGCCAGCCAATTGGATTTATATAATGTGTAAATCATTTTCTAGTAGACTTAAGATATGAAGATCTGAATTACAAAACAATCCATTATGCCAGAAAACCAAAGGTTCCAAGCATTCTGGATACCAGGTCCCATACAAGGTACACTTTTGTTATTACAGAGAGAAAAGGAAATCATTTTTAAAAATGTGAATAATTGAAAAATTATGATTAGTTTGATTCTACAGCAAATTACCTTTCTGTAATTCTGATCTTTCTGGATAATGAATTCCATACCTGTATTATTATACATACAGTGAGTATTTCTTTATTATAGTGATATTGTTATATTTTACATTAGGGAATTCATGATTCAACACACACACACGCACGAATGCACACACATGCACACACACACACACACACACTATGTATAGAAAAGTTAAGTCTAAACATCTTTATAAACCATTTGGTACATGTATTGTAAAGCTATTTGCCATTGTTTTGATTTTGCAGCTATTTCACTTAAATAGAAGGTGGTTATGTGTGGCCATGGTAATGATATCTATCAAACTGTGAACAGCAGGTAGGTTTATTTTGTATGTGGCTGAATTATTTCCTTGAGTGCATGTTCAAGATCCTGCTCATATTTGCAGAACATGCAAATTGTATTATTAAAATACAATAATGAATTAAATTTTTGGACTGAGTTGTAATGAGTGGTGAGGTGTATTTATTTCAAAGAATAGGGAATTGCAGAATTATTTGTTATTCAGCTGCAAAAACGGGCTCCCTGCAGTAACACATAAGCAATTGTCATGTCTTATTTTCCATTTATTGCAATGGGATTGTGATTAGACTCTGCCTTCATAGTTTCCTTAAAAATAACCTGTGCTAGTTTTTTACATTTTGATCACCCCCTTCAAAATTCCCTGTGTGCCAAAACCCTGAGGCTGAAGGTAGATGCAGCTGAACAGTAGCAGTTTCCAGGAAAGGGGTCTACTGCCATCTGGAATGCTAAATGCAATTCAAAACTAATTCTCACTTCAGAAAACATAAAGTGAAGGCCTTCTTAACAGAAGGTATTCCCATGCCTCATGCAGAACACATGGCATAGACATAAAGAGCCAGTAACATCTTTTCTAACCCCTTCCCCATAAAGTGTACATAGCTAACAAGGTTCAATAGAAGGTGCTGGGTGTTCATAACCACTTTCATGTTTTTTTCCCATAGATCCCCACTAGCCGCATGCATGCACCCTACTATTGAGCCATAACGTCACTTCTGACCAAGAACCATTTAAAGTTGCTACATATAAATTGTAGACTCTCATCAAGAAAAGGGAAAACGGGAAGGCATGTCACAAGTCATTGCGATAAACCAATGCAGAAATTATTGATAGCTTCTCACAGGTGGAGCAATGACAGAATGGAGCACTGGTTGCCAACTCGTAAGTATTTCTGAATCTTTCAGATACACAATAAACACTGGTTGGAAGATCCTCTTGCTTTCTTGCACACACCACATACTGGGGCTCATTTATCAAAACTGGCCAAATTTGTCTATGGCAAGTAACCCATCACAACCAGCGATTAGCCTTTTTGCTGCACGTGTGGGAGAAAATGTATATATATAGTGATGCCAGTTCTAAAAGGAAAATATATATTATTATGGATGGCTGATTTATGATCTCCTAATCATTTGATTAGGGACAATGGATCAATTCAATAACTTTGTGGCTTATATAAATACAAATATACTGAATATGAAATGAACTTCAGAAATTGATTCTGATCACAAACTTTTTAGATATCACGCTTAGTGCAAAGTGACTACAAGAATGTATAGGAAAAAATGTTCAGCCAATGTGATACTGAATAGAATTCAGAACAAAACTGACAATAGTGTATGTAACTGGTGGGAAACTTAAGATTGTGAACTCTCTAAAGAGAGATTGAGAAACTTAAAGACTTGTAAAAATTTTTTTTATAGTATTCAGATACTATGATTCAGAGAAACATCATTCTGTTTCTTTTTGTGGAAGCTTTACAAGAATAAATTAGAGCTCTACTCTGTAATATATAGCGTGCTAATTATTTGATAGCAGTACACTGCTTTTTACCTCTCCATCCATGGCACATAGACCCCACTATTTGTTTTCCAAATGCAAGTAACATATTTATTAATTACTGCATGGGTGGAGTAACTGTACATTCTATTATGTCTATTGTTATGATTGAATCCTAGCTTTAATAATGCAATAATTCCTTCCAGAGAGCACTGCTAAATGTCAGAATATTATGTATTTTCAATTTATTATCTTTTATGATGAAGGAAGTCTCAATCTGGGACTCTTCTCTAAGAAGTTTACAGTTAGCAATTGAATTTTCTTTAATATTTATAGAATTTAGAAGACATATGTTCTGTTCTGTGTTTTTTTTTCCATTTTTAGAATCTGTAATGTAGGAGTTCCTGCAGGAGTTAATTGTTTAAGGCTTATTTTCCAAAACAAAGGATAAACAAAGTGGCAGCTATCCGTGTTTGACAAGTTTCACAGCTTAATAAATACGTAGGTGTAAATATGAGCAGTTTACTGGAAAGAGGCTAAATTGATTTTTTGCAGTTTTAATGGACGTTGTTTCCTTTATACTTCATGAAAACAGACCTTTAAGGCATGTTGTGATTAATGAATTAGAATATATTCTACTTAGGGTGAAAGTATTAAAAAAAGGAGTAAAAAACCATTGAATACTGTGGTTACCTATTGTGATGCAGTTACAAATAAAAATTAAATTTAATATTGGTGCCTATTATAAAGCAAAGAAACCATTTTTATTAAAAAAAAAAAAAAGTGATGTAAGTATGCCTCAATTATTAGATGTACACTTTTCAAGTCTATGAAAGCACAGGAAGAAGCTATATTTGAAAAAAAAAAAAGAACACCATATTAAGGGTGCCTCATGTGCTTTTTCTTTTTTTTATTTTATTTCAAAGTGATAAATTATGTAACTGTCTATGGTGATTTTTTATGAAAACTTTTTAATACTTGAAGACAAATTATGCATAACACAACACAATAATTACCTCTTTTACAATGAAGACCTATTGATTGTTCACACCTTCTTTTTGCATTCCAACAGTGCCACCTGCTGGTCAGTTTCTGACCAGTCTGACCACCAAGTAGTCAAGGATGTTGTCAAGAGAAAGGATTTTTTTCTGCTTAGGAAAGATTTGAGAGATGTTTCTGATTGTTTTCCTAAGCAGAAGAACATAAGAGCAACCTGTTTCTTTCTCCTGACAACTTCCTTGACTACTTGGTGGTCAGACTGATCAGAAACAAATCAACAGGTGGCGTTGTTGTAACAAAATTCATTCATATTAACAGCACATGAATACCTTAATATCTTGGAATAAAAAGAAAATACTGTATATTGGCTCACAAATATATTTGTTAATATTTTTGAAAGAGAAAAAAACATTTGGCAAAAATGGTGTTGAATTGTGACCTTAACTTTGCCCTACCTAGAAATAAAGCCCTGGCAAAGAAAGAATAGAAAAAAAAACAGCAACATTCCTGCAAAGAAGCAAATATTGGCAGTATGGTAACTAAAACAATTGACTGTACAGTACAATTAGAAAAATGAAAATGTATTTTCTGTTTTTAATTAGCATACTAATTATGCAAGCCCTTAGTGGGTTTATCTATATAAAGGTGGCCATACACGGGCCGATAAAAGCTGCCGACAGACCAAGTCGGCAGCTTATTGGCCCGTGTATGGGGGCCCCCGACGGGCTTCCCCGATCGAGATCTGGCCGAAAGTCGGCCAGATCTCGATCGGATGGGGTTAAAAATCCCGTCGGATCGCGGCCGCATCTGTTCGTTGATGCGGTCCCGCGATCCGACCGCCCGTTTGGCGAACGCTAGGATCCGATCGTTGGGCCCTAGGGCCCACGATCGGATCAGCCCGATATTGCCCACCTCAAGGTGGGCATATCGGAGGGAGATCCGCTCGTTTGGCGACATCGCCAAACGAGCGGATCTATCCGTGTATGGCCACCTTAACACTGCTCTGAGCCTTGGCCATCAGCCAACCTAAAGTAAATAAGAAAATTGTCGTTGTTAAAAAGTGCTGAGATCTGGATCAATACTACAAAAGTTTTTCAGACCACTGGATGTGATAAAATCAGGCAATCAATTATTTTTTACTAAGTCAAACTTCTTAAGCTGCATTTTAAATGAAGCACAAAGTAGCACAGGGAATATTGTTGATTAAATAAAATTGCTTTGAATTTTTCTTTCTTAACTATAAAAATAAGCAGATAATTTTGGCTTTTCACTTATAGTTTATATACTGTAATTGCATCAGCAAATATATGCAACCCCTTTTCAGAAAAGCTTATGAAAGTCTCTGCACAATCTGTAATGGTATTGGCAGAATTCATATAAGAAGAAAACTTTACAATGAGTAACATTAATTTGGAGAAAAACACCCCCTTCAACACAGAAACATCTACTATATTACATTACATCCCTGCATAATGTGTGAATGTGTGATTCAACAACCTAGGGGCTAGCAGTGCTAAATCGAAGTGCATGGTTGCCAACAGCACACAATCATTAATTACTCTAGCTCTGAATATCTCACTTCATGTTAGAACGTAACAACGAAGGCCTGCACTACACTTTAGCAGTTAGCACGTATGTTAGTAAACATGCCTTCAAAAAGCAAATCAGATAAGATTCCAATGTGCCATTGCACTACTGAATTTTCAAAGCACACCTTATATCAACATGGTAAATTACCTCATAAAACCATATACTTTCGGAAAGAAAACTTTGTGACAAAGTCATAATGGGCTATTGGGCTATTAATACAATAATATCTAATATCACTGGGTAAGGCACTCTATACACATGGCTAGAACCATACTGGCAATATTACACTATTTCTTGCATATTTTTTTCTCATGCAGACTTAAAAATGCAATATATCACATTAAAAAATAAATTAAGTCATCCCACTACTGATAAATTAAGTGACTTTGTCACAAAGTTTTCTTTCTGAAAGTATATGGTTTTATTAGGTAATTTATCATGTTGATTTAAGGTGTGCTTTGAAATTTCAGTAGTGGGGAAGGTCCCCATAGGCTTTCTAATGTTTTTTTGGTCGAAAAAAAATCGTTCGATCGATGGATTAAAATCCTTCAATCTAACGATTTTTCGTTTGATCGAATAAATAGCGTTAAATCCTTCAACTTCGATATTCGAAGTCGAAGGATTTAACTTCGACAGTCGAATATCAAGGGTTAATTAACCTTTGATATTCAACCCTATGTAAATCTGCCACTAAGTGTTATAAAATAGCTGATCAACATTTCACACTGTGCATTTAGAGTACAGGCTCTTCAATGAAAAATTAATTTATATGTTCTTCTTCTTCAATTGACAAAGTTTTTCATTATTCTTTAACACCAACAGATTTTAATTTTGAATCATGAGTTTTTCATGATTAAAGCCAATATTTCTTGAAAACTTGAATTTTAATGAAGAAAAAATGGCAGAAATTCGTTTAACAAAACCTGGCAAGTAATGCTGATGAGCTTCTGTAGAAATCAACAGAAAGGGGAAAATTTACTTAAGGTCGAATATCGAGGGTTAATTAACCCTCGATATTCGACTGTCGAAGTTAAATCCTTCGACTTCAAATGTCGAAGGATTTAGCGCTATTCGTTCGATCGAATCGTTCAATTCAAAGGATTTTAATCCATCGATCGAACGATTTTTGTTCAACCAAAAAAAGCTACCAAAGCCTATGGGGACCTTCCCCATAGGCTAGCATTGACTTCGGTAGCTTTTAGGTGGCGAACTAGGGGGTCGAAGTTTTTTATTAAAGAGACAGTACTTCGACTATCGAATGGTCCAATAGTCGAACGATTTTTAGTTCGAATCGTTCGACTCAAAGTCGAAGGTCGAAGTAGCCCATTCAAAGGTCGAAGTAGCCAAAAAAAACATACGAAATTCAACGTTTTTTTCCTCTATTCATTCACTCGAGCTAAGTAAATGGGCCTCGAAGTGTCTCTGAAGATTTAAAGCAAGTTTTATTTTTTTCCCCAGTTGATTAAAACAGTTAAAATGTTTATCCTGATTGAAAATGAATGGAACAATGTGATTTTCGTTTTCCCACAACATAAATGCCATTGGAAATATTTTGTATCAGTTTTTTCTTAAATATGCTTATGCTTAACGACATGGTCGTAGGGAAAAAACACGTTTGATCTCTGTTGATTCCTGCAGTCACATTTTTTCTCTTTCAAATTCAAAATCCCACACTAAAAGAATAATCCCACATTAAAATAGACCAACACATTACTGAGTGACAGTACAAGCCCATGCATTTTTGAGACAACCATTGATTCAACACTTATATGAAATTGTGTAATTTCTTTCTGACTTGTGATGCACTAGCATTTGATTGACCAAAGGATTTATCAGGGACACTCCCAGACACACACACACTAATTTCACAATATATCAGTGATGCTGTGTGCGGTTATTAGTTATACAAATTAGGAGCTTAATTGAGATAGACAAAAACAAAAAGCACTGGACATTTAAAATTCAAAAATACATATGTAAATGAATGAAATATGAACATGCAATGTGATGAAAAAATAACACATCATTATTAAATTTCTTTCAGTTAAATGATACTAGAAGAAGCTGGTAATTATGCCACAACAATAGTACTGTAAAATAATCCACTATCATTCCAGACTCTTTTCTCTAAACCATGATACAGCTTTTATAAATTCAACAGATTTTTTTATTGAATCACAAATGCTCTCTTATTCTAATGTGCAAAGGTGAAAAGTGAAAAAAGCATAGTGTTCTGTTTGAGGAAATGTATTAGAACATGTATTTTCCCTGCAGATGTAATGGAAACTATTGTAATTCATTTTCATAGGAGGATGCAGCTGGAAATGTTTACATATAAATGCACAGGCTTCGCTTCTTAATGAAGGATGTGTAGATGGATTTCTATAAAGTTTAGGCTATGAATTTAGGATTCTATGGCCAAATACATACATTTTAATTGATGTTACTGTAAAGGAATGGAAAACTACCACATCTTGTAAAATAGCACCAATTCATGTTAGCTAAATCAGACATTAATTTATGCTCACAGTTTTATGTTAATATAATGTTGCAGAGTAAGCCACGCTAAAGAACAAATATAACTTGTTTTGTTAATAAGGGCATAGTCTTTAGCAGAAATGTGCTTCTGACTTTTTATATGAATTTTGTTGATGCAGTTAACATCCCCTTTGGATGTAAAATGAAATGTAATATGTTGATGAAAAAATATATATTTGAGGAAATTATTTAAAAAAATGTTTTGGTTGTAAATGGGGTATTCGCAATGCAAGGATGTTCATGAGCTAGTTTACACTATTTTGTGTTTGAGGAGGATAATGATAATTGTGGCATTTGCTATATTTTGGGTGAATATTGCTGTATGGCAATATCATAATCTTTTACTATACATATATTTGACTATGTATTTATAAAATGCTAACACAGTCTCCAGTGCTGCACAACAGAATATATTTGTATTTGTATTTCCCTTTGCCCAACCAATAATATTCTTTGCAAGTAAAGGTTATGTTCTAAAGATGAAAGATAATATGTCTGATACAATTTGTAGACTTCTCCATGTATGTTTACCTCTGCATTTGCTTAATAACTGCAGTGACTTCAACTTCTACCCTATGCTACCCCTGTATATATGTCTGTCTGTACCTAAACCACTGCCTTGCCTATCATCAGTGTGATCCTCAGCTAGGTAGATAAATTAAGCCCAATCACAGACTTCAGGTTGTAATCCATCAATGAAAGTATACTGAAAATGAAAATTTTGAATTAAGTGTAAATATTGCTTATTACAAAAACGTTTGCTTTGTTGAAGTGGATTAAAGTATGAATGGCCTGTTGATAAAGCAGTAAAACTTTTCATACAAATAGTTGTCAGATTGAAAATGTCACTTAAATATCAACATGTTACCAAAATCCAATTTCTTCTATAGCCTTCAAATTCCTTGACAAATTTGATTAACTTTTTTCTTCCACTTTACCAAAAAGAAATTCTTAAAGCTTATATAGTAGATAATTGATTGTGCCATGTGTGATGATGAAAAATACATTAAAATCATCCTCTTTTAATTGTGTATGTAAAGGGCTATAAGTCATATGGAGAATGTAATGAAAATCGGTAACAGAAAAATATTCGCAATATGAAAATTAAGGCCTCTGTGCATACACATTTTTACAAAGATTGCAAATTTTATTGTTTTTTATTGCAGTGTATAAAATAAAATTTTAACTGGAAAAAGTTATGTTTGCTCCAAAAGATTATGCCACCTTCAAGCATGCCTTAAAAGTACAGAATTGGCATGTAATATTTACGATGCAATAAAAGTCTAATAAAGAATATTACATTGCGAAATACAAACCTGACATTACCAACCAACCACCTCCAAGGGTGGTATCATAATCTCTCTTGGATAACACATGCACTCTGGAGTTATACTTTGTTAGTTTAAATATTCTGATTTCTGCAACATTTTCAGGCATTTATTAAAATGTTTATTGTGTTCAACACATCTACATGCTTACACAGTAAGCACATTGAGAACATTGTAACAAATGCGGGAAATATTGGTACTTGGACTTCCCACGCTGTATTTATTACCAAATACTTTCCAGAAACCATTGCCTGTTATTTTTATAATTCTGCTTTCACCCAAATCTCAAATTCTAATAAGAAAAAAATGTCTTTATTAGGTCTTACCTTGGTAAACCACATAATTACATCTGCCTCCCAGGTGAAGAATAACATATGAAAAGAATCTTCAATAGCATATTTTAGTAAATCAAACCAAAATAAATTTCACTTCATAAATGCCCAAGTATTTAAAATAGCATTTTTTTAAATGAATGTTTATTATTTTTATGGCCAGCTATGGTATGTTATAATTAAGTATGCATCTTGTTTCACAATGCATTTTTTGTAATAAGCTAATGAAGTTGCAGAATGATAGCAAAATAATTTTCTAGGGTATCATTAAACAGAAACAGTGATATCAGTGATAACAAAACAAACTATTTAATTAGTTTATATTTGTCCTTGTTTGTACAGCAATTAAATGGAATATATATCTAGATTTTAATAAAGTTTACATTTACTTATTTTCTTCAGATATTTAGTAAAATTGAGTATATATGAGTGTATATATATATATATATATATATATATATATATATATATATATATATATATTTTTTATTTTTTTTTTTTTTTTTTTTTTACAAAAAAGTCCAGACAAATTCCAAGTGAAATAAATAGAATTTTTACCAAAAATAAGATGAACATGCAAACATGCAACGTTTCGGAGCTCCCGCCCCTTTATCAAGCATCATTCATCACATTGACATCATATCCTATTTAACATACTCAGTACTCTAGACACACCCATTATGTTAATCGCACCAATCAAATGTATTGTTCTAAGACTATCAGTTTCCTATCTTAAACTAGTATCTATAGGCAATCTGTTACAATCAGTCACAGTGTGTCATATCAGAAAATGTATCAAAGACAAATGTATCAATCTACTCCCAACCAAATTTTTTTCAGATAAGCAATAATTACAAAAAAGCATAAAGGTTGTATTCCCTATTAAGTCCTTTGGGATATAAAGTTTGTAAAATATGTATCCAAAATTTCTCCCTCTTTTGGAGCTGCAAGAGTCTGTTGACCCCCGTCGTGGGGGGGGGGCAACACACTCCAGCACCAAGAACCTGAGGGATGCTGCAGTATGTCTTGCCAATTTAAAGTGAGCCGGAACAGGTAATTTCAAAACTTCCTTTCTAATGGTGGATTTGTGTTAACTCACTCTGTCTCTAATTGGTTGAATTATCTCCCCTATATAGGCCAGTCCGCAAGGACATTTGAGCATGTATATTACATACTCTGAGTCACAAGTGAAGTGCCCTCATATATCAAACTTTTTACCGGAATGTGGATGTGTGAAAACACTGATTAGACCTCCCACACGGATACATGCCATCTCTTAATGGAGTCAATACTGGAACGTAATGTTCCAAGGTCAGCCTTAACAAGCCTGTCCCTCAAATTCTGAGGACGTTTACAAGACAATAGAGGAGGTTCTCTAAACTCTGGGATATTAGGATAGGCCCTTCTTAGAAGCGACCAGTGCTTATAGATAATTTGATGAATTTTCCGTGCACATGGATGGTACATATGTACAAATGGTATACAAGCTTTCACCTCAGTTCTCTTTTTTCTCTCCTGAATGAATATATTATTCATACTCAGGTTTGCTTTATTATTGGTTTACCATATAGATAATTTTCTGGCTTCTCTTGCTTCAATTTTTCCTAATCTTAAACTCCAACCTTGCTAAAACAGAGTCCAGGTACCAAACCTAGCCCTTCTCCACCTTTCATCATTTCTATTGACGGTATGGCCATTAACTCTGTTAATTCAGCATGCTGACTGGGGAGCCTCTCCTCTAATCATATTAATACCACTGCCATAGCCTGTCACTTTTTCCTATGCAATATTGCCTATGATATGATAAGATATGCCCCTATCATGGCTGCTGTTTAAGCAAATATTGAATACAATATTCTTCTGGTAACATTTAAAGCCCTGCATCCCTCTGCTTTTCACTACATTGCCTTGCTTGTCTTCCAGTATGTTCCTGATCATCTACTTTGTTCCTCTCAGAGCCACCACCTTTTTGCACCATTACACCTACTGCTATCTCTTATCTTAAACCTTTTTATCTCTCTGCTCCTTAATTTTGCAATTCATCCCTAAATTCCTCCATAAGGAACACTCTCACAATCTCTTCAGGAAAATAACTCAGATTCTACCTTTTGGAAAACATTATTTAGTCTAGTCCAATCCTGGCAGAGCCAATGCCTAAACCTTATGCATTTTTGCCTTCCAATTTGTGCCTGTATGTTATCGACCAACTTTGACTGTAAGCTCTGGGACAGAGATCTCCTCCTTTCTACTCCTTTCTCTGTGAATCTATACATACAATGCTGTGACACTCTGTGATAACTGAAGTCTTTCAGCAGATTTATGCTAGAAATCTAGGAAAGTCTTCCCTGATAAGAGGCAGAGATCTTTATGTGCAGTAGGTCACAGACTGGTTGGTTAGGAAAAGCAGTTATTGTGGAACAGAGTTACTGCACAGAAATGTTTACATGCCCCCTACTGTGCAATTGCATGATCCTCCAATTCAAACCGGTTTTTTTTTTTCGTTTTTTTTATAATAAATGAAAGCTTTGGAACCTGTACTTATTTAGAAAAGTCATAGTTTATATAATGTTTCTAACTCTGAACAAGTCATTTACAGGAAACTGACAAAATGACATTATTATTTAAATAGCACAGATAGCTTCTTGTTGCTGTTTCACTTGGGAAATAAATCTTTGTCTGATGCTAAAAAATGTCTTATCTGACCTTTCAAGCAGGATGTTAATCTAGATTCAAGAGCATCTGAAATGGCAAAACCAGAGAATCTGATCTACAAGGAGAGCAGCAAATGGAACTCGTGCATTAGAAAACAATTTCCCTCTAGAATCAATGCAGTCAACATTTCCCAAAACAGTGCCATAGTGCTTATTAAAATATATTGCAAAATAATAACAAACTTGACTGGAAGTAACAAAGACCCAAACATTGTACAGTCTCAAAGTGCTGCAAATAAAGATTGTATCAAGTGTTAATTATTAGCTCAGATTAGCTCAGATTAGCTCAAATGTCCGTTTTAAATGTAACAATCAAAATACAAACTGGTCATTGACCACAATCAACCAGACAGCTTTTAAAATTGGAAGCTGAAAAGCTACAGAGATGGAAGACATATAACTCTAAAACAAAAATGAAGACCAATGAAAAGAATAGGACATTCTATAACATCCTATAAAACCTATTAGCTATGCTATTTATTATTTGCATGTATTTCCCCAATTTAAAATGTAATTTAAACTAAAAAGCATTAAGTCCCATACCTGTAGTATGATTTTAATTTTTTTTTATTTTCAAAAGAGCATCACAAAAGACACGACATCCCTTGCTAATGGAAGAATGCCCTTCTTTATTCTGTAAATGTTTTTTTCCCAGCAGAGGTATGGAATGGCTGAATAGTTGTAACAAAACAAACTGTAAAAGTTTATTGCACTAGATGTGTAAGAAAGAAGAAGAAAGATACATGGTAAAATATAAGTGAATTCTTCAAAAAATATTTCTTCTAAAGAGACCAAGTATATGAGGAAGCCCAGTAGCTCTGCCCCGAGCCTTCAGCTTAGTCTCCCGCAATTTTTAAAATCGAGTTCTGGTGGCAAGCCGTTCATTTTGTCTTTGCATGCAGCTACATGCAAATCACCAGCCATTATGCACACAGTGTGATTTGAGATTTCCTGTAGCTCCAAAACGCACAGAAACCCTTTCTGGAGTGATTTGTCAGAAATAGCATGTACATAGAGAAGTACTGAAATCTCCTACAAGCACACACACACAGAGATTAGTAGCCGCGGTAGTTTGTAAATTCTTGCGCTGGCGTAATGAAGTGGAGACAACACGCTGAGGGAATGAATGCTGAGACGACTTCCAGCTCTTGCTTGGAAGGAGAACGTAGTGCTAAGCACTATGGGATATAAATCACTTGGAATCAAAAGTCGCGCTAAATCTTTCCTGCACAAAGATGATCACCTTGACGCAGCAACTTCCTTTTTAAACTAATCTCCCTGTGTGCCCCTACCCTAAGGGAGCAGACATGTATGTATTACAGCCTTATGCGTTTCACGTTGAACACAAAATGCGCAAGGCTGTAATCCATTCTTGTACTTCAAAAAATACCTTTTTACTACTTTAGCCTGAAAGATTGCTCTTTGTGTGCCTACCCTATAAACAATACGGTATAATAAAAGCGACCTTAAAAGTGATTTGTGTCTCACATAACAACATTGTGATTTTTGACCTCTAATAGATTAACCTAATTTTGATGTTTAGCGAATAGATGTATTTAAGGGATTTATGTCATTTCTTAGCCTATTTATTGTGTTACTATTAGGGTCGGAGTTCAGGTGCACCACAACATTAACAAGATGCCCAGAATTTTCTCATACCTTCTGCAGGCACATTTCAGGGGCTGCTGCCACCTGAGGCAGCAGCCTCAATGCCGCCCCCCTCCTGCTCCGCTCTTCTAACTTCCAGCGTCAGAGTGGGTGGAGGAGGGGCCGCAACGCTAGTGCAGTGAGCGCTATTGTGCTTGCTGCACTAGAAGAGCCGAATTTCCGTTTTAAAAAATGGAAATTCGTCTCTTAAAGTTACCAGAGGTCCTTGGCAACTGGCAGTTTCGTGCCGCCTGAGGCCTGAATGTAATTAGAGGTTTAAATAGCTCAGTTGGACACAAAACTGAGCATACATTGACAATGATCAAATATCCACCACCTTAGTGATAAAAATACCTTTTTTAATGGGGTGCATGCAGCATAATGCGTTCACCTTCACATGCATTTCACCCTGAATCCATTGAGATTGCAGTATTCCCAAATGGTAATATTGAAATTGCCTTTATTTCACATATGGTACAGCAACATTTTGGACCTTGCTGGTCCTTTATCAGCTTTATAAAAGGCCAGCAAGATCCGAAACGTTGCTCTGCAATATGTGAAATAAAGGCAATTTTAATACTACTATTTCGGAGGACTGCAATCTCTATGCATACATTGATACAGCAATCTTGAGTCCATACACACTCCTTTGCAAATTGCAATGAGCCCCAATACACCCCATCTGCTCTAATGAGCTGCCACATTTGTGACATTACTCCATTAACGGAACACTGTTTTTGTTTGAACCTTTACCCCCACACTGTTTGCAGCTATGAACCTGTGTGTTCTTTGTTTTCTGTATGCTTTGCTTTATGTGTCTTGCCTGTTTCTCTATTGTGCATATTCTTTGCCTTGTTTGTTATGTGCAAGAACTTGCAATTGCCTCTAAGTTGAACAAGCACCCATGGCTTCAACCTGGGCTTTAGTTGTCTCAATTCTACAAATTGATGTGGTTTTTCTATTGTTAAATCAGGGTCAGCTAAAAGTATTTGTTTTAGGATAGGTAATGCTATACACAATATCTCTGAGCAAGATCTTCAGTCTTTACAATCTTTTGCTTTTAATACAGTGCTGTCAGAAACTTGTCTATGTCCCCAGGATGTCTGGAAATTATATCTCTCAAACACACAATTTTTTCTCGGATTGCAATGCTTTCTTAATAGTGCCAGCAGTTTATTCATTGTGGGTGCTTCAGGCATCTCATACAGTATATAATATGGGGTTATGTAATAAAAGGCATTATGTTTGCCCAGGAGCCGTTACGCATTACAACCAATCAGGAGGTAGGATTTACTTCTTATTGGTTGGTATGGGTTGCTGCTCCTGGGCAAACTTAGTGCCTTTTATTACATATGAGGGAAAGCATTATACTGTATATATTCGACTCCTTCCCCTAAATAACATAATGGATTTTCTGTGCCCCTGCAAGCACCAGTTACAGTCAGATACAGCAAAAATCAACTGAAGAACATGAGCCAGAAAATATTAAAGGAAAACTATAACCCCCATCTAAACCCCAACTCCCTCAACTGGCCTTCCTCCCTGTATAGTTTATTCCATTAAAATGTGTTCCCACTTTTATCCTAATTTTGTCATACTTATGCAGAGGTGTGTAGTCAAGTTCACAAAAACTATCTTCAGACCATTCAGATCATCTTCTTGGAGTTCACTGATAAATAGCAAAGTTTGGTGTGCTAGTGTGCTTACAGCAAGTTTGTCACAACCTGCTTTACTTTGCAGTCAGTTTTCCCTCAGTTTCAGGGGGTGGGGTTTGATTAGTTGCACCTGAACAGACAGTATAAATAGAACCCCTGGGACTCCAGTGGAGCTTGCTCTAGTGTTGGCTCTGTAAGTGGGGGATCTGTAAGCGAGTTGCAAACACAGGAGTTAAGTGGGGATCTGTAAGTGGAGTAGTAAACACAGGAGTCAAGTGGGGGATCTGTAAGTGGAGTTGCAAACACAGGAATTTCAAACTAAAGGAGGTTCAAACTAGGTCAAAAGTTTGTTCTAAACCCTATTTTTTTTTCTTTTATCCTGTTTTGATCTGTAACAGGGATAATGAGTGCTAGCAAAATTGAAGGTCTGACCCAGTGCACATTCTGCCATATGTATGCAGATTTGGAACAAGAGATCCAAAATGCTTACCTCTGTGGTGGTTGTGAGCAAATAGCCACTGTGGTGCCTCTATAAAAAAGGATCCCTTTCTCAGCCTCAAAACTATAGGCCAGTTAGTCTGACGTCAGTGGTAGGAAAGCTTTTCGAAGGGTTAATAAAGGATAAGATACTGGACTTTATTGCAAATCATGATACTATGAGTGTGTGCCAGCATGGTTTTATGTGTAATAGATCTTGCCAGACTAACTTAATTTCTTTTTTTGAGAAGGTAAGCAGGGACCTCGATTCTGGGATGGCAGTGTAAACTCCAATGCGTCTGCCCCTATGAGTTCATGTTGAGTGATCCACTCAACATATTGGCAAGGATACAAGTGTGTGGGCCCCTGTGTGAGGACATGTCTTGTGTGTGTTTCTGCTACATGGGAGCAGTACTTGGGAAAGGTGGCATCACCTGGGGTAATAAGAGCTCTTGGGAAAGGGATATATTGGAAGTGACTGAACTATGTAATTATTATTATTATTATTATTAACATGTATTTATATAGCGCCAACATATTGCGTAGCACTGTAAAGTAACTGTGATTATACAACTACATCACATGAATTACATACATAGAATATATGGAGTAACAAACATCACAATCAATACAGGTACAAAGAGGTGAGGAAGGCCCTATGCATAGGCATACAGTCTAAAGGGAAGGGAGTAATACACAAGGTGTGGGAGTGGGCAAGATCGAAGTAAGTGGGTGAGAAATGTGGTGTTGTATGTGGTGTTGCGTTTGGTAGTTAAGCAGAGTGAGGGTAGGCTTCTCGAAAGAAGTGCGTTTTCAGAGATTTTTTGAAAGCAGAAAGGTTGGGAGAAAGTCGGACAGATCGTGGGAGAGCGTTCCAGAGGAGGGGTGCAGCCCTTCCAAAGTCTTGAATGCGAGCATGTGAGGAGGTAATGAGAGAAGAGTTGAGTAGCAGGTCAGTAGAGGAGCGAAGTAAGCGAGTGGGTGAGTATATAGAGATGAGTTCAGAGATGTAGGGTGGAGCAGAGTTGTGAAGTGCTTTGAAAGTCAGTGTCATTAATTTGAATTTGATTCTGAAAGGTAACGGAAGCCAGTGCAGGGATTGACAGAATGGCGAGGCAGAGGATGAGCGGTTGCTGAGGTGTATGAGCCTCGCAGCAGTGTTCATTATGGACTGGAGAGGTGACAGTCTCTGGAGGGGGAGGCCAATTAAAAGAGAGTTACAGTAGTCTAGACGCGATATGATGAGAGAGTGAATAAGAATTTTGGCAGCGTCTTGGGTGATAAATGATCGTATTTTGGATATGTTCCTTAGGTGGAAGTGACATGATTTAATAAGTGACTGGATATGAGGAGTGAATGACAGGGCAGAATCTAGGATAACCCCAAGGCACCGGGCCTGGGGAGAGGGGGTGATAGTGGAATTGTTAACTATGATGGATACTTCGGGGATGCTACTGGTGTTTCTTGGAGGAAAGAGAACCATTTCAGTTTTAGAGAGGTTTAATTTAAGGTAGCGTTGCGACATCCAGGTAGAGATAGCGGACAGGCAGGAGGAGACGCGATTTAGTCCCAATGTGGGACTATAACAAATTACTAAATGACTTAGCTAGATAATTTGTCAAAATGTTTTATCTGCTAGTGAGACAGAGAGACCCACACTTGTCCCCAGTGCAGGATTACTGAAATGTATTAGATGCTGTTACATTTCTTTCTTTCTAGTTTATTATTGCTGCACATTATTGAGTATTTTATATTCCTAGTGGGACCCTTCTGAGGTGTATGTTAGCTGCAACCTGTGTTCAACTTGTGATCATATGCATATTTTGTTTATTTGCTTTGCATTTTGCTATGGTTTACTATGTGTAAGGACCTCCAAGATTTGTGTGACAGGTATCCTTTAAACGTTGAACACTGTTTCGTGACTATTATTAAAAGGTTAAGGGCCATTTTTATGGCTCTAGGGTGCTGTCAGCTGGTTCGGTTCATACAACCCAGTGTGCATTGCTCAATGTACTTTGCAGATATTGGACAGGCCTGATGATTGTACCAGCCACTAGCTTCAGCCCTTTGCACAAGCCTTATGTAATAAAGATTTGCAGCTGCTACTTGTAGGCATTTAGAGGCTTTGTTTAGACCCAGTTAGAAATGTGACTGATGAAGACTTACCAAGATGACACCAGCAGTACACCTACATAGTGATGCACTGGTTTGATTGATACATGCATTCCTGTCACAGTCTCATGTTGACCAATTTCATCAATTAATTGTTATGGATTCTTTGTCTCATTATATTGCTGCAGCAGACACAGAAGTACATTTTGGCACCAAGATGCATTTAGAGTCCTGCCTACTAGAGAACTCTAAGGGACTGGCATAATTCATTTCGAAATTATAGACCTGTAAGTATATAAAAAGTAAGGAGCATGGCTTTATGATAAACAAGCATGTCAAGTAAATATCTAGCTGCAATTACATCTTAAATTCTACAATTTCAGAGAAGGGCAGCTACAGTATTTTACAATAACATGATAATAATCTACTACAAATGTCACACTTTTTTTTTTTTTACAAAGACAAAGGCCCTGCCCCAGAAAATGCCTCTGTGTCAAACCAGCTTATGCAGTGTATTACATCTGTGAATGGGTGAACTTTCCAGGTTTTTGAAAGGACTTCTTGAACCACCTTGAAAATTCTTAATCTATTCAGTCTCAACAAATGGGCTTAGCCTTTTTATTACAGGTGGTGCTCCCCTTTACATTAACTTTTAGTATGATGCAGAGAGTGATATTCAGAAACAGTTTGCCATTGGTCTTCATTTTGTTCACCAGATCACCAGTTTGAAATGTCAATAGCTATCTGTCTGATAGGGTCCAAATTAGTCTAGCAACCATGAATTAGTTTGAATGAGAGACTGAAATATGAATAGGACACGCCAGAATAGAAAGATACCCTTCGTTGCAGATTCAGTGAATTAAAGTTCACGGGCGCCATCTTCTTCTCTTCAGTAGTCTTCGGGTTTTCTTCCGGCACTTCGTCAGTTTTTGTGAATTTCGGGGCATGCTTCAACTGCGCATACGCCAATACGTTGCTTACTTCACGAAGATTACTGTAGAGAAGAAGATGGTGCCTGTGAAATCTGATGCGCTGAATCTGCAACGAGGGTTAAGTAAAGAGTTATGGGCATTTACCCAGAGTAACACCTAGGCTGGGGGAGAGCAGGAAGGGGGTCTTTGTAGGGTGAGGGGTAGGAGATTTTAATATAAAGGGTTTGATTCTCATTTTAAAACATAAATAATGTCTCTCTCTCTGACCATGTGGTTAAGACATTAGATAGTACCTGATAAGGTAAGAGTCTAGAAAAGCCATTTTTGTCAGGAACTGGCAGTAGACATTTGTGGAAAGTAGACATCGGGGGAAAGAAACATTTTAACACTCCTCCCCTTTAAAGTGGACCTGCCATACAAAAACATCTGTTTAATGAAAGTCCTTTTCAAATTTACAATAAAATATAATCTTTTGTTTATTAAAATATCCATAATTGTTATAAATGTATTTAAAAATAATTTGTCAATAATACATTGCCTGCCCCACCTCTCCCTCAGGCATATGATTCACTTCCACTTTTCATTCTGCACTTCCTACATGTAACTGCCCTTCTCACATACCTCCCTCCCTCTAAAATCCAGTAGCCAGTGCATGGCCATGAGGTCTCCCTTTCTGGCACATACACAAATTGTTGGGATGATGCAAAGCTTGCCTTAAAGGCACAATATCATCAAAAAATGAAAGCGTTATAGTATTGAAAATATAATGTACTGTTGCCCTGCACAGATAAACTTTAACTCTTACACAGGAATCTAAACTCACCATATTCTACAGTGCTTATCCGATAGGTAACTTTCTTTCATATTTAATAGCCACGCATATGGAAACACAGCAGTCAGTGTGGGCAATAGTATTACATTTAAATTATTTTAAAGCAATTCCATATTTTGGTGTTAATGTTTAATAACAGTGTCCACAAAAACACCTGACAGTGTAAATAACATTTATAACTAGTAATTCAACTTTTGCAAATTCCCCCAATAAAATCTTTATAATGAAACTCACCATTTTTGGCTCAAGAGAGAACAACCCTTGGCTACTGAGCTGTGAAGTCAACAAGAATTAAAAAGGAGAGGCTGGCAAAATACTGTTTAACAATGCAGTCTTACAAACTAAAGGTGAACTAAGCCCTAAATACTAACATGGCTAGAAATATTGTATATTCTGAACTTGTCAGTGACACACACATGCTCAGTGTGCTCTAAGCAGTTGCTGAGAAGCTAAGCTTAGGGGTCATCACAAGTCATCAAGCAGAAAATTAGGGTTGTCAGTCAGTCAGGGAGAGAGTGCAGAGACGTGCAACTAAATTGGTAAGAGGGATAAAAGACAAATTATGAGGGTAGACTGTCAAGGTTGGGGTTGTTTTCCCCGCTTGTGAGGGGACATGATTACACTTTACAAGTACATTAGAGTACATTATAGACAAATGGCAGGGGACCTTTTTACCCATAAAGTGGATCACTGTACCAGAGGTCACCCCTTTAGACTAAAAGAAAAGAACTTTCATTTGAAGCAACGTAGGGGGTTCTTCTGTCAGGACAGCGAGGTTGTGGAATGCACTGCCGGGTGATGTTGTGACAGACATAATATCAAAGGCTATTGTGATACTAAGCTCTATAGTTAGTATAGGTATGGGTATATAGAATGTAACTAAAAGTAGAGAGGGGGGGTGTGTATGGATGCTGGGTTTTCATTTGGAGGGGTTGAACTTGATGGACTTTGTCTTTTTTCAACCCAATTTAACTATGTAACTATAGAAACCAATGCTACAGGCCTGATTATTAAATATGGATACTATTGCACTGGTTTCTGAGCTGCCATGTAATGAGAATCAGAATTACTAACTTGCCTTTTATTGTGTGTTTTAGATAATAGATACCTGTATATACATATATATAGTATAGTGTAAGTCGTTCCCTCAGCTCAGGTAAATGACAGCAGCCCATAGCATGTGCTGAGAATTAGCAGAAAAGAAGATGGGGAGCTACAGATCTTCTCTGCTAAATAGCTGTGGTTTACTTTTTTATATGAAATTAAGAGAGAAGTGCCAGAGTGGTTTAATGCTTCTATTAAACTTGGAATAGATGTCTGTTAAACATGCTCCATGAGAGACAATATGTTAATAACACTTAGAAACACTGGCAATAGAAATTTAAATATATCCTTGTATTTAGTATCTGGTGGTCCAAGGTAGAATCAACTTCCTGTCTAAAAACACTGGCGCCTAAATAAAGGGAAAATTATACTGATCTGGGCATAGAGATTCTGGCTCCAAACAAAAGAATTAATCTTAGCTAAATTAAACAGGAAACCCTTTCGCTCCCATCCTATCCCTCTGAAACTACGTGGATGTTAAGTTGTTCCAACAGCTGCTTCCAATTTTCTAGTCAAAAAAACAGTCTGACTATAAATATAAATGCACCCATTTCAAGTGAGAAAATTTAAATTACCAATTGCCTGCCAAGTTAACTATTTCAAAGCTTAATATTGGCAATGATTCCTGATCAGCTACAAGATTGTTTCAATTGTTTGTTTCACTTTAAGTAGCCAAATTAAAACATTTGATATACCAGAACTGAAATTGAAGCACTGTATTGTTATAA
Organism: Xenopus laevis; assembly: GCF_017654675.1. Lineage (NCBI taxonomy): Eukaryota > Metazoa > Chordata > Amphibia > Anura > Pipidae > Xenopus > Xenopus laevis. The sequence continues at coordinate 84,831,898 of NC_054376.1, forward strand.
CATATTAACCATTAGTTGTAAGGCCACATCTCCAGCTAAAAATCCTAGCATGCTTTCTACTACTACTAATACAGGTATGGGACCGGTTATCCAGAATGCTTGGGACCTGGGGCATTCCAGATAACAGATAAAATCTACTAAAAAAAATCATATAAACATGAAATAAACCCAGTAGGCTGATTTTGCTTCCAATAAGGATTAATTATATCTTGGTTGGGATAAAGTACAAGGCACTATTTTATTATTACAGAGAAAAAGGAAATATTTTTAAAATTTGGATTATTTGGATAAAATGAAGTCTAAGGGAATCCCATACCTGTACTAGGTTGGTAGAAACTGGCAATTGTGGTCAGCTGGAAAACCACATGGAGTCTTACTGGAAATCAGTGTTGCCAACTTCTTTCTCGCAGAAACTCAACAATTATATATAATTTTTCATATCATAAAATTTCATATTGCGGTCTACAGAGTGATTGAAAAGGTTTTAAACAATGTATACCTAAATCTGAATATAACTGTGGACTATCTGCCTTTAAAGAGGGTATTTTCCAGTCTGGGTAATTTAAAGGTGGGTGTTAAAGGTTCTGAACTGCCCCATAAGTGAGCTGAATTTAACTTGCATGGTCTTTTTACTGCTAATGTCCAGCATGTAGCAGTGCTCACTAAGAAATAAAGGCAATAAAAACATATTCTAATGCATAATGGAGGTGTGGCCAAAGTCATTTGGAAAGCTAGAAACGCTCTGTGAAAAAAACTTTCACCACATTTGGCAGCCTCTCTTTCTTCTTCAAACTTAAGAAAAAGTAACATTATAGGAGAATAAAAGGTTTCTTTTAGAACACCTAAAGCCTATAGTTAGAATGTAAAGTTGAATCGTAAAGTTGGATGGTGTAGATTGTTCATGCAACACATCCGACATTCAATGGAAACAAAACATAAAAGATGATCAGACACCATTTTTTATCTTGTTGGGTGAAAATGCGGCATGCAGCGTTCTCAGACAGTTGTGTTGATTTGGATAGAAATTCTCCATGTAGTTTACACATCAGATTTTTGTATCCGTCCCATTATATTTTGGCCCATGTGACTGCATCGGACTTGTAGGGTGCGTTTTGTCACTCTGACATCATCCTACAAAATCACCTATGGAGTTTAGCCCTTACTCTAGTGAAAGCAAAGACTATAGCAATATAATGCAGTGGATAGGAATTGGCTATAAGCAGCTGTAGTAAGATGGGGACAATGGTCCTATTCAATTTCTTCTCTATTTGAGCATGCCCTAATAACCCCACAAGAATTAAGTTTGTTAGAATAAACTCCAACTAGACACACAACTACTCCAAGGTACACAATGATGGACCGGTTAAGTCAGAGATGCCAATGCAATATATTGTTTGGGAGTACTAGGCAGGCTAATTAATTGGTTTGTTAAAAACCAATTAATTAAAAGGTTGCATCTGAAAGGCACCTTGCCGTATACTTTTGCCTTAACACGCTATCTTGCAGTTATTCCAGGTCTGCAAGACAGTCGTTTTTGGAACATAATTATAAAAGTACCAAATAGATGTTATTTAGATTCACACATATTATAGATTATGAAGTCTAGTAGATGAGAAGTCTAGTGTTCAAACCCTACTATTTACATCACGGTAAGAATGGCAGCATATTTTATTTGACTTGTGCAAGTGTACAAGGCCTCATATAGTCATATTTAATTATGACAACTTTGAGGCTCTATTTTTTAAGCTCTCAGCAATATTCATTTTCCATAGAAAATTTTGACATTATAAAATACAACAATATTTATATCAAATACTTACTTTTTTTTTAAATTACAAACATTTAAACTTAAACACAGCTTTAAAATAATTAAGACGTTTATCTTTCTTGCATATAAAATTGAGAAACTTCAAAAGTTCATTAGAGCAATCCGTGTACATTCCAAGATGAATATACCATTGGTTTCTTTTTTTCCTTAATTGTAAGTTGAGGTAGCATGTTGAATACTGTTCATTAAATAAATGCAAATAATCAAATGCTGCTATGTATCCAGCTCATAGCACTGGAAACCAGAAGTTCTTTGATAATCAGAAGTAATTTTGGGAAAGAAAGTAGCATTTTCGTCCGGAATATTTGTCCTTTGTGATTCATCTTTCCCATTCTCCAACTGCATGTTTAGTTTAGTTTGTGGAATTGTGTGGGATGTCAGTTGACTAAATGATGGTTGTACATAGCCACAAGGTGAATCAAGCTGAGGTCTCCATACAGGTTTTCCAAAGGTTCCTGTAAAATGTTAAAACATGTACAGCTTTAGATTTGATTCCTTATGTTAGAAGCAAAAATCCACTTAAACTGGGACATTTAACACTGTTTAGCAAAATCTGGCCATACAGAAGGTTTGTATCTCATGCTTATGAAATTAAATCAGGCAATAATACCAGATTCAACTTTTGTAATAACATCTACATTGTTTTGTATTCATTTTTTGAAAAAAAAATTTTTTTTTGAAATGAGAATGTTGCTGTAGCTTAGGTACAACAATGTATAGCCATGATTCAAAAACAATTGGTGTAATCTAGGGACAACTGCCTGACTTTCATCTGCATGATACTTGTGGGCGAAACAGGGAGACAAACATTTAAGTAAGCAATGGGTAATTTCCTCAAGCAACTTTCAAACCTTGTTACGTTGGCCCAATTACAGAATAACAAATTAACAGCAAAACCAGACTTACCCAAATAAGTGCTGCAAGATGTTAGTATCCCTTGGTCAACAGTGTGTTTTAGGCCTAAAATGTCAGTATCCAAACTCATTTTTATTTCAATGTCCTCTTTGTGACTGCAAGTCGGACCAACAATTCGACCAGCTAATGACTGTACACCATGACTGCAGGCAATCTTGTAGCAGTCATCATGCTGATGCCCAAACAAGCCAAGTTCTTTCTGCTTTAAATACTCTGATTCATAGAAATTCGCATTTGGTGTTCTTCGATCCATGCTGTAACCTATAAATAAGAACATATATTTAAATAAAACTCAGTCCAAATTATAAATAAAGCAGAAATCCGACAACTAGTATGCAGACAGAAAAAAGCAATTCTCAAAATTAAATGCAAGTTAAATGTGTTATGACAAATTCCTTGAAAAAGGTTTAATTGAGTTTGTTTATACAAAAGCTCTACTTGACTTTAGAAAAGAATAGCATCTTACCTGCATGAAATATTTCATATGCATCAGGATCATAAGGATTCCCTCTTAAATACAAAGGGCCCGGTACTCCTGTGTAGTTAAAGAGAAGCGGATCTGTTGCAACTTCCAAGTCTGCCTCACTCCCATTATCCAAATTACAGGCTCCTATGGATAAAAAGACAAAACCAACTCAGTTTATGTAAAAATTAAAAAAACTAAGGATCTGAACAGTGAAATGGTAATTATCCCACAAGTATTTTAGTTGATCTAATTTGAAAATTCGATCTGTTTATCTAATCCACATTATCAATTTACCATTATCTCTTTGCTGTAAAAAATAACCACTCATTGACGAGGCTATGAATTGGTGACTTCCAGTTTCAGATGAACCGTAGCCATCTTGTCTTTCTGCCAATGTGCCTTGGGAAGATAAGTAACTTGGGGTATCCACTGGTAGATTGGTCTCATCTGAAATGATAACGTTTTTAAAAAACAAAACAAAAAAAAAAACACAGTTTAATACTCTAGACTTTTAACCAACATACACACACCACTAAATGCATTGCAATAGACTCCTCAATCTATGTTCACCACCTAGTTTAAGCAATTTGGGGCAGTGATCTCTTTCCTTGTGTCACAACTGCCACTTTATAAACTCCATACCATTTTTTTTCCATGCTTTTTCCCCAGTCAGTACTTTTAATTTAATGTATAAATGTACAGTGCAAATACTAGCTGCACTACATAAAAGATATAGCTACATGGTAGGGAGAAACTCTTATTTGAAGTTGACATTCATCTTTCATATTAAGGTGGTCATAAACAATCTGAGATATAATAAAAAAACAAACAAAAAAAAACTGCCCACTCAGTGCAAAGGATTATTTCTAAGCAAACCACTATAGTACACACCTGTATTAGTAACACTGCAGTCTTCATTTTTTCTTCTGGTATGATATATAATGACAACCCAAACAAGGGATGTTCCCACCACACAGCAGACTACTGCAATGATAACTATGCCAGCTGTTGCCCAGCCATCATCTTCTGCAGTTTGTATTGCATTGACAGGCGAATCACAGGTTGGATTAGGTAAAACAGTAAGATGAATATTGCCTCTCTCGGTTCCAAGAATATTGGACACCTCACATGTATATATCCCAGCATCTTCAAGGTCTGTGTCCACAATAATCAGATGCTGATTTCCAGCAGCAAAGAAATGCCTCTCTGTTACAACTAATGGACTATCATCCTTTGTCCAGTTTACTCTGGGTGTGGGACTTCCACCTACGATGCATTGTAAAACGGTTGTTTCTCCCTTTGATGCAGTACGATCCATTAAAGGCCGTAGAAAAGAAGGGGTTTCTGAAAGATAAAAACAAGCAAATTGGAGAGATTACAAAAACAGAAAACATACAACTAAGGCAGAAATGTAATAATCATCACAAAAGGGGCAAGGAATTGGGTTGTCAACAATTCCTGTGTCCTTTGCTAGCAAGAAAATCATGAAGAATTTTGGCTTCATTTTTCCATTGTCCTTTTTTGATAACATCATTTATAAGTGTATCCTCAACATCTCGTTGCACTGACCTGCCTGCTAGGGTACCAGATGATATGGTATGATGTAGCTCATTAGCCATTATAAGAGCAAAATTTGTTCATTCCTTAACTGATTTAGTTATAGTGCCCTTACACAAACATATTTCTTTGCTCATTCCTTCTTTTACTAAAGACAATGCTGCAAATAGAGATTTGTAGCGGCTATCTGAAGTTGGCTACAAAACAGGCATCATTATTTCTTGCTACTTTGGAAGTAATAAATTATATTTGTTACAAGCAAAGTTTAACAGCTCTAAATCTGCAACTGTAACTATCAGATCAAGATCAAGAACATACTGCTCAGTATATTGGCAGGTCAAATGCAGCTCTCACTCATCAAGTGACATTTTCTGCAAAATGTTTGTAAATATAGTACAGTCCATTTCAAGTTTTTATCCACCTGTCCCTCCCATTTTACATGCAATTGTTCTCACCTAGCACGGTCAGTGTAGCATTAGCAGAAATGCTTCCTGCACTGTTCTGGGCAGTGCAGCTGTACACCCCAATATCCTCTGTTTTAACATTTACTATGAAAAACACATCATCTTCTGGCATGACATGCATGCGCCGCTCTCGGGCTGCAGGAAAGTCTGTTCCACCATTTTTCTGCCAAGCAATTTGTGGTGTTGGATGCCCCACTGCAGCACACTCTAGTCTAGCCGTTGATCCAGCTCGAATAGTAAGGTCCATTGGCTTCTTTGTGAATAAGGGAAGCACTGGAGGACAAAATATTTGTGAATGTTACAAGAAAGTACAAAACAATAATCTATGTTAAGTCATCCTAGTCATTGGGACCATATAAATGTAAAAAAAAACAAACCGAAAACAAAACAAAAAACATTCTTTTTAATTAAAAACCGTTTGACTAAAAGTCCGAAAGGGAAGTTAATTTTGACGTTTTACACATATCTACTGCCAATTTGTTACTTGTAGTGTAACAATTTGGCTGTTAGAATTTGGGTGGTTATACAAGATACATACTGTTAACTGTGAGTTTGGCTTTGACCGAGTATGTAGGACCAAAATGATTGGAAATGACACATTGGAATTTCCCCTCATTGATGAACTCAACATTGCGAAGTCGCAGAATAGTTGTATATTCCATCACATCTCCACCTTGTGCCCGTAGATGAGCAAAATTCTCGATCTCAGAGTCATGCAAAAGTTCATTATCCTTTTTCCATGCAAAGGTCATTGGAGATTCACTACTACTGGCTGCTGAACAGATAAAAGTCACATTGGAGCCTTTTATTGCCGACTGAGTTTCAGGCTGAACAGTAATCTGTGGTTTGGGAAAATCATCTGTTTTTCAGAAGGAAAAAAAAGAAATAAAAATTAGTCAAAAGCCACTGAAGGTTATGTGCTTTCCAGCAGAACGTCAGATCTAGGGTAAGGGGGAATAATACAAAGTATCAGCATCAGAATAGTAAAACATTAAAAAATCATCACTGTCTAAACAGTTTGTTAACACATGACAAATAACATTTCAATTATTAAATACGACTGGTTCTAATGAAAGCCGTGTTAAATCTTTTCATAAAGAACCACAACCTTATTTATGTGTCATGTATCGGTGTAAGAGGGGAAAGGCACAACTTACCACATACAAAGTCATCAGGGCTAACGGCAAATATAATTTTGCCTTTGAGGATCTGAGGATGGCCACAACTGGCATTTACAAACGTCTGAAAATTGTTTTCTGCTAACCACTTAGGCAACCATTTCAGTTGGCAATCGCACAATAGACTTGTGGTGTTCAAGTATCTGTTTAAAAGAACATTTATATGCATGAAATTAAAAAAAAAAAAGTAAAGAAGTGAGAATCCATTACATAACAGAACTTGGGATGGGAGGGTACAATCCTGCAAATAGTATTATAAACTAAAAAGAAAGGAATGCACTAAAATGAAGCAACAGTGTCTAGTCACTAAGAGAGACAGTGGAATGCTGCCATTAGCTACAGCGCGTAAATCTGCCAGAGCATTCACGAAAGTTACATCTTGCAGTAACTTGCCTCAGTGTGTTATCTTGGCGCAAGATGAAGTTATTTTAAGCTTAAAGGAACAGTTCAGTGTAAAAATAAAAATTAGTTAAATAGAATAAAAAATATTTCTAATATAGTTAGTTAGCCAAAAATGTAATCTATAAAGGCTGGAGTGACCGGATGTCTAACATAACAGAACACAACTTCCTACTTTGCAGCTCTCTAACTCAGAGTTAGTCAGCAACTTGAAGGGGGGCCAACATGGAACATAACTGTTCAGTGAGTTTGCAATTGATCCCAAACATTCAGCTCAGGTTCAAAAGCAAGAGTATGACCTATATGCCCCCCCCCTCAAGTCACCAATTGGTTAATGCCTGGTAACCAATCAGTGGAAACCGAGAGAGCTGTAAAGTAGAAAAGTAGTGTTCTGGCTATTCTGTTACACATCCAGTCACTTCAGCCTTTATACGTTACATTTTGGCTAACCAACTATATTAGAAATATTTTTTATTTTGCACAGCCTATTTACCAGTTTGTTTTTTTTACACTGAACAATTCCTTTAACAGACTAACTGGTCTTGTTAAATGTTGAATTTCAGAATTGACTAATTTCTGAATTGGCTAACTTGACTATATTTGTTAGGAAAACTGTTAATTTTGTCACATTTAACACAGAGATAAATATAAAAAAACTACAATGCCTCAGGAAACCCAAGTACAACTATCTGCACAGTTTATGTGATCTATTCAAATAACTTACAATTGCTGAAGGCTCTTCATTTGGGAGAATGCATTCGTCTGCATTGAGGTGATGGCATTGTCACTTAAGTCTCTGTAAAGATAAGGACATCTGTATTAGGGCTATAAGTTGAATATGGTTACTCTTGTCCCAATCCCGAACTTCTATTCAAGTCTGTTATTCACATTAAACATTGACCCTCCTCCTCACAAACTCCGCAAATAGACAGCACTTCTAGACAGAATTTATTGTGGCAAACTGCCGGAAAAGGCCTTTTCCAGCAGTTTGCCACAATAAATTCTGTCCAGAAGTTCCGTCTATTTGCAGAGTTTGTGATGTGGATACAGTGGGGGCACAGAGGACTGAGCACCTGGCCAGGGGAACAGAGGTGAGCTGAAGCGGTCTCTTTATTTTTGGTTATCTTTTTATTGATCCTCCTCCCAACAGAAAATGATTGGCTTGTGTGGTATTTTAAGTTAACTTTGAAAATAACCAACAGGAAGGCAATGCATTTCTGCCTGACTGCAAAATCTTGGATAAAGTGTAGTTTACATGGTTACCAATCAAAATCACACTGTCATGATTCCTCCCTCCATATTCAAACCCCCCCCCCCCCCAAAAAAAAAAAATGTATACATTCTCCTGTTCAGCAATCACAGTCAGAGAAACTGGGCACCAGATGTTATGCACAATACTGTGGCTGCCAACTCTGCACCACTACACCATTTAGGTTTGGCAGGGAGCAAGGTTTGTTTTGTTCTTATTTAAATAAAATTATAACAAAGATACCAAAAATAACAAAATACATGCAAAGATGTAAAGCCATACTTGTGTAGTCAGAAAAAGATTACTTACAGGTACTCAAGAGCATCCAACCAAGAAAATGCTTTTTTTGTAATTGATGTTATTCTGTTATCTTGTAGGGTACTGAAATAAATAAAATGTACAACTCAATTAAAATGGGTCACTACGTACATATCCCTATAAATGTGGCACATAGTTCTATTTACAGTAATAAAAAAAAAAAAAAAAAAAAAGCTTAGTTTAGGTCTGAATTCTGTTTTAAAACATTATACGTACAGTCTTTGAAGTCTTTCTAGTCCAGAAAAAGTTCCATTCATGTCTTCAATGGTCCAAGAAATGTCATTGCTTTTGAGATCCCTGGAAAGGGGAGAAACAGTTTGAAGTCATCCATGAGAAGAAAAAAAAAAAATATTCAATCACATCTAACTTTTCCTGTTCTTTATTTGTAGAGCCTGTTCTACTTACTTGCAAAACAAAGGCTGCACAGCCCGAGGCCAGAATAAGCATTAGTCAGGCCTACGGGTGTTCTTTAATGACCTCCATATACAAAACAAAAGAACTTTACACCCTTGAATAGAGAACAATGCCTCTTCAAACATTTAATGACTGTGGCACATAGGGAGATTGCCCGAAGGCTTTTTGAACCTGTTCATGTTCTCATTTAGCCACAAAGCTTTGACAGCAATAAAACTAGTAATATTGGTTTAGAAATGGCTTGTCTCCAACGAATGAGCTCCATTGAATTTCAGAGAGATCTTTTAGACTTGTGTTTCACAGGGAATATGTGGAAATTACATTTCTCCAAGATTAAAGTAAGGTAAGGCTAGGATAAATGTTTGCATATAACAAAGAAACTTACAAACTGTTCAAACTTGATAGTCCACGAAAGGCTCCATCGGCTATAAAATTTATTTTGTTGTTTCCTATATGTAAGCCACTAAGAAGGCCTAAGCCTCCAAAGCTTGACTCCTCTAGTCTTGTTAGTTGATTGAAGGACACATCTCTGTAAAACAGAACGAAGAAAGAGGTCACTCCTTGACATCTATGAAATAAGACCTATATTGTAAACATGCATAGGGATCTACAAAAATTACCAACATTAAAATATGTATAATCATAGGGGTGTTGGTTTAAGTGTTTGTTTCAGCAGCTTGCAGCAGACCCTTGCAAAATTTTAGAAAAATATATAAAACTGCAGTAAGAAACTCATGTTTGGCAAGAATTCTCAAGTATATGCTGGAATTAAATAAAAGCAATACTTACAGCTCGCTTAGTTTTTGGCAAAACTCCCAGGCATCAGGGCTGATACTGCTGATGGCATTTTGGCTGAGATGGAGTTTTTGCAACATAAGCAGGCCATACAACCATCCCTTAGTAATTTCTGTAAGTCTGTTGTGATCCAATTGCCTAAAAAGTAAAATTATATATATCTGGCATAAGAATAATTCATATTAATGGATTCAGGCAGGAAAACATTTTATTTTTCTGCATGTTAATGGTACTGTAAATTGGATAGTTTATGCATTTAAAATGCAAGATATTGAGTATCTTTTAGACACTTTGAATATCAGCTCTTCAAAGACTAACATAAGCCATACCAGAGCTATACATCTTACAGGAAGAAATTGAACAGAAGGTTTATAATATATATGACAAAACCTTTATAACATATAATGTACACATTTCTTACAAATAACCATATGAATAGGATTTCTGTCATGACGTAGTAAGGGGTTGATATACTTACAAAACTTCCATTGTACTTAATCCCCAAAATGCTCCATCCATAAGCCGTGCTATTGAATTCCTCTGTATTCTCAGCGATTTTAAAGAGTCAAGCCCCTGAAACGTGAGCCCCAAAATTTCTTTTATTCTGTTTCGATTTAGTTCACTGTAATGAAATTAACATGGGTTACTTGTAATACAGCTTAGAAGTACTAGTAAAAAATATTTGTATGGCTCACAATAATGCAGTTTAAACAAAGAGAAAAAAATATTTAACACTCTAAATATAGAACAAAAACCTTCTTAAAACTGCTATACCAACACATTATTTTAAAACACACAGCAATAAAAGAAGAGTAATGTTCACACACACTGAATGGAAAACTAATCTCTATACCTGCTGAAAAATAACCTATAAACCATGCAAGAGATATATCGAGGTCAGACATATATATCAACTTGCTCTTTTATGTTGCAGGCAGCAGCTCATAATACTAAATGTTTCTTTAGAATACAACCTTGCTGCCCCATAACTGAATAGTATTTAAAACAAACAAAAAGTAAAAAAAAGTAAAATTCCAAATTAGGACAATCTAAATAAAAAATGTGGGCTCATGGTCTGATCACAATGAAACAGATTGCCTGTTCTAATAATGCCAAAGAAAAGAAACCTGTTGGGCAGAGATAATTATAACTGGCTGTAATACTTACAGGTGCTGCAGATTGGACAACTTGAACATTTTGGATGGAATATGAGAGATACGATTCTTATTGAGTGTCAATACTTGTAACGTAGCTGATAAATTGTCAAATGCACCAGACTGCATTGTGCTTATACGATTATTATTGATATACCTTAAAAGGAAAAAAAATTGCATTGTTTGAAATTGAAACGTTATGCTTTATATTTTCATAAAATGTACATTACATAACACTGTACAGGCTATTTTAAACTGGTAAAGAAATGTAGGAAGAACTGCCATAACAAGATGAGCCTGCTATATATACACATGCACATACCAATATACATTCTGTTATCAGTTTGATTTACTTACAGATACTTTAGCTGCAGTGTAGGAAATGATCCAGCTTTTAGCTCGGCGAGAAGATTATTACTTAAGTCTAGCGTTTCCAGAGATTGATAAGGTGTCAGGTGCTCTGGCAAGATTACTTCAATTTTATTATTTGTCCTAAAAAAATAAATAAAAAAGAAAACCACACCTTTTTTAGCATCTAGGTAATTCGACGTATAAGAATTTCAATTGTAATCAGTTCTGGACTGGGATTCAACAGGCCCAGGCATTTGAAGTACACAGAGACCCTAACAGCCGCCACCCATCAACCCACTAAATAGTGACGGTTTATGGCATTTCATAGCAGCCCCTCTGGCATGATTATAATGTGGGTATATTTTGCAAACACAAAGTATAATATAACTTTGCAAGTCAATATGGAATGTACTGCCTACTGCAAAAATATATGACCAGCAGAAGTCACTGTTCTATAAAAAGTATTAAAGGAACAGTAACACCAAAAAATGAAAGTGTTTTAAAGTAATGAAAATATCATGTAGTGGTGCCCTGCACTGGTAAAACGGATGTGTTTGCTTCAGAAACACTACTATAGCTCATGTAAACAAGCTGCTGTGCAGCAATGGCGGAAATTGAAAAACGGCTATATGGCACAGGATAAGTAATGGATAACAGATAACAGCATTAGACAGACAGAGCTTATTTGCTATCTGCTGTGTAACCTGAGCCTTTTCTCCTTTGAATGGCTGCCCCCATTGCTACACAGCAGCTTATTTATATAAACAATAGTAGTGTTTCTTAAACAAACAGATCAGTTTTACCAGAACAGGGCAACACTGCATTATATTTTCATTACTTTAAAACACTCATTTTTTGACATTACTGTTCCTTTAAATCACAAGGCTGCAGGCCAAGGACAAAGGATTTCTCAGAGACTTCTAATATCCTTTCATTAATACCATAGGTGTAGAGTCTTTAACACGAAGGGAGACAAGACAACACAAAACAGGCTTATTAAGAAGGTAATTACCAACAGTGTAAAGTGTTAAAACCATAAATTACTCTAGAGATAAACTTTCCTATGCTTGTTACAGCTGAGGCCAGCAATTTCCTGTATAGCACACCCTCTAAATTGCAGCCAGAATGTGCTCAGTATTAGTGGAGACTTGTATACACAGGGGCCTTTGTGTGGAACATTCTTTACAACAGATATTTCTTATAGCAAGATGAATAATGGGAAGTCTATTATATAACATGAGCTTCAGCTAGCTGTTTACGACTGAACAGATACATACAGACCAAAAGTACAATTTGGCAGTAGAACTATTTCTTATAGAACAAATGTTAAATCCAGTTCAATCCATAGATATCTGCAGTTGAACTTTTCCAACATGAGCAACATACCAAAACGAACTGCTATCCATAATGTATATGTCAAGCTATTGGAAAACATACATATTCTCAAAATAATTCAAAGATTCATACAATTACTATACTTACAAGGAAAAGAGTGTTATGTTTGCAGACAGCGGCCCAAGATCTGGTATGATTTGCAATTCATTGTTATTCAGTCTCCTGTTTAAAAAAATAAAAATAATTTAAATATGAAAAAGTGATTGTTAATTCTAATCTTATTTGTCAGGACAGATCCTATGTGCAAGCCATGTAACACATCAAACGAAGACTCACGCTGCCAAAACATTATGAAAAAACACAAGTGATTGAAATGTAATTAAAAAAAAAGACTTACAGTTCTCTCAGATTATGAAGGTGATTCATGGAACTGGCTTTGATTGAAGACAGTTTGTTATGGCTCAAGTCCCTAAAATAAGACAGAAAAGACTTCACTGCAAGATGCATCTACTTTATGGATTCTATGACACAAGTAGTACACGGAGGCAGAATATAAGGATGGATAGAGAGTGAACACATTGGATCTCAAAAGGTAACCAACAATACAGGTATGGGACCTGTAATCCAGAATGCTTGGGACATGGGGCATTCCGGATAATGGATCTTTCCGTAATTTGGTTCTTCATACATGAAATCTACTAGAAAATCATATAAACATTAAATAAACCCAAAAGGCTGGTTTTGCTTCCAGTAAGGATTAATTATATATCAGCTGGGATCAAGTACAATGTAGTTTTATTATTACAGAGAAAAAGGAAATACTTTTAAAAATTTGGATTATTTGGATACAATGGAGTCTATGGGGCAAATTCACTAAGATGCGAAGCGCCGAACGCTAGCGTTAATTCGCTAGCGTTTGGCATTTTCGCTACTGCGCAAATTCACTAACGAACGCTGGCGTGGTTTCGCTAGTGTTACTTCGCAACCTTACGCCAGGCGAAGTTTCGCTAGCGACGAAACTACGCAAATTCACTAACTTGCGCAGTGTACTGAACGCTACCTTTTACCCTAGACTTCCTTCGCCACCTCAGACCTGGCGATGCGCAATAGTAGATAGGGATTGTTTCAAAAAAAGTCAATTTTTTTTTCTAAGTCCCAAAAAAACGCTGGCGTGTTTTCTACATGATGGCTGATAGGCTGAAAAAGATCGAAATTTTTTTGGGGCTCCCCTTCCTCCCCCCTACATTTCCTGACTCATGGCAACTTACCTAGACAGTGGGCACATGTGTAGGGCAAAATAAAAATTTTATTTGCAGATTTGAAGGTTTTCTAGGCATTTGTATTGCAGATACGTGTTCCTCCATTGAAATTTGAATTTCGTGCCGTATGCAAATTAGCCTTCGCTAGCGTAACTTCGCTTTATATAGCGAATCAACGCTAGCGCAACTTCGCAACCTTACGCTACCCCTGTGCGCAACTTCGGATTTTAGTGAATTTGCGGAGCCCTGGCGAAACTACGCCTGGCGAAGTGCGGCGAAGTTGCGCCTGGCGCAACTTTGCATTTTAGTGAATTTGCCCCCCATGTGAGACAGCCCTTCAGTAATTCAGAGTTTTCTGGATTAGGGGTTTCCGGATAATGGATCCCATACCTGTACTAAAATATTCCAGTGTTTGTTTAATGTCAAAGGAATACACATGTGAAAAACCATCAGTAACATTACCCAAGAGGTTGACTCATTAACACGAATACAGATTTTCAAAGCGAGAGTTACATTTTGTTTCACAGATTAAACCATCTTTATGCGACATGCAAGCTCTGGGGTTCACAGTGACATTTTTTGACAGTTTAAGATACACTGCACTATGCTCCGGTCATATATTTATACAGTATTGAGTTTCATCATGTTACTCAATGTTCATATCAACTCAAATAAATATACACCACCCCCTCCCCCCCGCATTCAAAAATTTAAGATTTCCTCCAGATATCTGAAACAAGAGGTCTTCATTTTCTGAAAGCCACTTAATTACTACAGCTATCTAGAATGTAATCAGTTATATCACTTCCAGTACCACTTGCATCTATCCGAGTAATGGCCAATGTTCTCTATAACCGTGCTACCTGCCAAGAAAATTCTCAACACAAAATACAGTTTTGGGAAAAAAAAGGATAAACATGCTTAAATTGGCTGAGGAACAGGAAGGTTTATAGATTTTATTGTAAACGGTAAATTACCAATACATTGTAAACTTAGTGGGAATCCTTGTAATAATTACATTACTGGCATACATTTAAGCAATTAGGGCTAATTGTTGGGCTCTGGTGATATTTCTGTTAATGCCCCCCTTCATTGCATTATACAGTATTCATTATAAATACTTTTGCCAATACAATATATACATAGCAACAAAACTCTTTACGTTGAGAAAAGAAAACACATTCTAAAATACAATGACAACAGATACAATCTTTGAATTAATAGGAAACAAATCTACAGCATGTGTTATTGAGAACAGGCCAAAAGGGACTCCTTACTAATAGAAACAGCCACCATAAAACATCAAAAAGCAAGGTGCAATTGGAACAACACAGCTAAAATTCACTTGCCACATTGTTAAGTACTCAAGATTTAGTGTGATGTTATCTGCAGGTCAAGAGGGCACTCGAGATTTTGCATCAATAAATAGTGCTGGGCTGCACAATTCTTTGAATCTACCTTGCACTCATCAACTGCTTAAATCGTTTTGTTCAGTTAACTATGTAAAGGATCTGAAAGAATAAAAATGACATATAGCTAAATAAATAGCTGTGCAATATATCCTGCTTGCTAGGGGAATTGATTTTTTACCAATTTCCTACCCAAGATGCCCCAAGGAAGAGAACAATGCTACAGAGAATTGTTTCTCAGACTGAACTAAAGTAAAACATAGGGAAGATGTTCGTTTGGAGAGTTATTTTTGTTGTTCAACAAAATCACATTAAGTCAGAATACACGGATAGAGGGTTTCACTGTTCCGATAAATCTTTTACATTATGGCAAAGCGTGACAAAAACACATATTTCTCGCAAAATTACAATGAACATTCTGTTAAAGCAACAAAGCAAACAGGCACATTGACTGCCGTAAACAGGGAATCCATATGTACGGAAGATAAAAAGTCAAAATGTATTCAAAATGTGGCATAAAAACATGTAAGCACACAGACATGAGTTGCAGGCAGGGTGAGAGCATGGCTTAGCCATGCTCTCACCCTGCCTGCAACTCATGTCTGTGTGCCTGCAACTCATGTCTGTGTGCTTACATGTTTTTATGCCACATTTTGAATAAATTTTGACTTTATCTTCCGTACATATGGATTCCCTGTTTACGGCAGTCAATGTGCCTGTTTGCTTTGTTCCTTGAAGTACCACGTGACTGGAGTGGAACGGCTGCCTAGCGGATGCTACAGGGTTACCACCCCGAACTTTCCCTAAGACCTCTCCTCTCGGTGTATTCTACCTATTCTGTTAAAGCAGTTTGCCATAAGTTAACATTTGAATTGTATGATTATTAAAGCAATCTGTAGTTTTTTCAGTGTTTCTATTTTGCAAGGTATGATACATTTCACTTGCTAACCCTTTGCACACAGGCACAGGTCAGATTAGGTCTGGAAATATGGTACACTTAAAAACGTGTAGAGAAATGGTGCTGTTACAAACTCTGTTGTACATGATCACCATACTGGAGCCAGACACTTTCACTTGCAGCTCAAGCTCTAATCCGACCATCTGGAATCCATCAAAGCAGCCACAAACACAACTTTTATTATGCATCAAACAAACATAGCCATTCTAACACTGAAAAATACATACTTTGTTACGATGACACAATTCTAATTCTGTATGCACCAGATCCTGGCAACATACTTTCATGGCTGTATTTTAAATATATTAAGTAGTTACAACTGAACAAAAAAGAAAACTAGAAAAAGTGCATGTCTAGGAAACCTGTTAGGGCCCTAAGAGTCGCCCGAAGTTGCCTCACAAAGAAACTTCAGACAACTTCGGAAATCGAAGCACCGCAAGTGCATTGCCGCAGACTTTTTTTTTTTTTTTAATTTTAGCAGGCGGAAGGCAGTTCAGGGAGATTGTCGCCCCGAAGAAGAGGCGATTAGTCGCCAGGCGACTAAATCTCCCCGAATCTGCGCGTGTGCTAAAGCCTTAAAAAAAAAAAAAAAGAAGGGACTAAAACACTGATGTTACAAACAACTTCTCCACATCTTACACAGAAAGCATGCAGGAACTACATAACCCACAATACATCACGTGTGCAGGGATTGTGGGGGTTTGGAGGATGTATCAAATGATAGGAATATCTTTTTTTAGCTCTTACATGCAGGACTCTTTATTACCTCTTGTATTGGTCAAAATCTATATGTAATCTTTATACTAGATGTATATAACTTGTGTATAGTGCGATATATACAAATTAAAAAAAAAGAGTAAACAGGTTTGTAAAGCCATTGTGAGCTGGGCAAGCATAAATAAGTCCATTACACCAAAGTCAAATAATAAAAAAAAAAAGTGACCCAATGCAAATACAGCTAATATGATTGATTACATTGGCATGGCATACAAATACACAAACTTCCACATGCATTTATACCCAACACATTCCACGGCACTTTACAATAAAGGAGTGTAAACATTGAACACAGATTGCATTTAAAAATAAATAAATACAAGAGATAGAGGGCGCTGCCCAAAAGCTTACAAGCTAAGCTTCTTTTTTAAATGTCATAACAAAGCACGAGACTTATGCAACTGAAGTAGACGCTATTCCAAAAACCAGCCAGAAAAGTGTAGGCATTTGAACAACAAAATTCCCATCCCCTCGCCAAATCAAAATATTCCCAAAAAAGTCAGCAACATTTCAGGTCTTTTAAACATGCCTGAAAAAGAAGCTAAATCTTGCCAATGAATAGGTTTCTAAATTTTCTAAACTATTATTAACTAAATGTGTGTCTATTAGCCTTCCAATACCATAATGTTCTCCTGAATAACACCTATTAGCACATTTTCCAGGGTGAAATTAACTATGTTTGCTGAAACTGCCCAACCACATATGCTCCTCACACCTACAAAGATGAAGCCCTGTGACTCAAGGGCAAAATGTCACAGCTGTTAATTGAGTAAACACAGTAGGGTTTCTGTCTTAGAATCGAAGTTTATTTACACAGATGCAACTTGCTTAAATGAATTTTAGGAATGTTAACTTGCAAAAGAACAAGAGAAAATCGCCACCACAAAATGTGTGCTTAGTTGACACATATGCAAGTCTGCAGCTATATAAACACAAATGTTGATGGGTTCTAACAAATGCTCTACTTTAGAAAAATATAAAAGAAAATCTTAAATATTTCAAAAGGTACAGAAAGTACAGCATAGTTATTGTAGGCTTGCAAAACTATTCTTATTTAATAAAACTACTAAACATAAGTATTGTGAAATATTAAAATACTGTAACATTGTACTTAAAAAAAAAAGTGTCACATTTGTTGAATTGGAGAACAAAAAAAAAAAAGTGAGTGCACTTCACAAAGCTACTCAAATACTCTCTTCCATATGTTGTCAATACAGCTATTCACTCTCTTGAACTAGTCAGCATGACCTCCAGATGAGGTAATTGAACAGAATTAGCCACATCTAATTGAATGCCTTCCTGCTTAGTTTAACTTTAAATCCCTTATCTATACTTAGTAAATGCAACAGAAAATTCTGAAAGCCAGATAAAACTCGAACAAACTGCAAAAACTATTGAATTTACCAAAGAAACATCAGAGACAGAGGAAAAAAAGAAAGGTTTCAAAATTGGACAAAAAAAAACTCCAGCGATACCCAGTTGTTGTAAAACCATAACATCTGCCGCTCTCTTTAAAACTATTTCTTTGGGACAACCGATTGTTATGTAAGATTGCACATTTTACTCTACTAGAATGCAAATTTGAGTGTGCTTATGCATTTTGATGGAAATAAAATCTGTATGAAAACATGTAATATGTATGTTTTAATAAACAAAAGAAAAATTAAAACCCTATACAGGTATGGGACCTGTTATCCAGAATGCTTGGGACCTGGGGTTTTCCGGATAACGGATGTTTCCATAATTTGGATCTTCATACCTTAAGTCTACTAGAAAATAATTTTAACATTAAACCCCAATAAGCTGGTTTTGCTTCCAATAAGGATTAATTATATCTTAGTTTAGATCAAGTACAAGGTAATGTTTTGTTATTACAGAGACAAAGGGAATTTTAAAAAATGTGGATTATTTGGATAAAATGGAGTCTCTTATTATAGACAGCCTTTCCATAATCTTGAGCTTTCTGGATAATGGGTTTCCGAATAAAGGATTCCATACCGGTACCAAGTTTGATAACTAAATATGTTTCACCAAATAGAACTCCTGTTCTTCAACTTTCCATCAAGATTAATACTGATCTGCCCACCTCCTGCCCCGAGCAAAGTGCCTGACCAATACAATTGCTATACTAAATCAGCTGGATAGCAGGCCCTTTGCACTCAGCACTTTCTAGCCTAGTTTTAAGATGACTATAGATGCAAAGACAAATTTTCAGACTGTGTTGAGTGTCCCAACATTTTTCGTGCCATGGCGATTAGCTGTTTAGTCGATTAGACAGGTTCAAAGATTTAGGTATACCAACAAGATCTCTGCATGTATGGCCTGATGATATCAATGGGCAACTGTCACTACTATTTGTCAGACATAATTTTTGTACAATTGCTGTCTTAATGACCAGAACATAGTCTAATTTGTTATTATTCCTACTTATTTAATATGAATGGTTATTAGTAGATTGCCAGATTGAAATAACCAATCATTTATTATGTAAAGTTTAAAATCTGCACGTCTATTGCCAGTTTAAGGCTGTCAGACCAGGCCCAAAACTGCCTGTCTTTCAGTTTAATGGAAACCTTACGTCACACAAATGTTTTTAGGATTGCAGAGAAACAAGTTACCCTCATAAAATGTATTGGTGAAAATAAAGAATGTCCTGCCAAACAAAAATAGGTGCAAAAGGCATGCACATCGGATACACAGAGACCAAGGTTTAACTTGCATCTGATGTGGCTACAATACCTTCTTCAGGACACAAGCCTCCATCACAACAGTAAGTCAATACCCTCTGTGGTAGGTCCATTTAGCCAAAAGGACTCCACCAGTGTATTTACACCAGAAATGTCCCCAATTGCGCTGCCAGCAAACAACTGCAAACAGCAAATGCCCAGCCAGAAAGGACAGTCCATGTGGTGAGGGCATTGATCCACAAACTGACAACACAACATACGCCATTAGACCATGTTTGTGAGTTTAACGTACAAAAGACCCTCACCATCAACAAAATACCCTTACCAGACCTTATGAAAAATTTGTGACGCGTAGTAAAGGCTAGTCACCAGGTAGACGCTCTGATTAAATGAAATGCAATCAGAGAAGCCCTGTTAGTTGAAATTTGTAGAAAGTGCCCCAGATTTGTCAATTGCTAACTTTGTTATATAACCAAATGTAAGGCAGTAAAAGAATGTCGGCAATGCACAACACAGTTAGCCATTTCTAGGGATTTCATCCAAACTGAACAATTACTTTATAGAGGCGAGGGGGAGTTGGTGATAGCAGCAGAACACACTGATTAAATCATCCAGTGCACTAAATATTTCTTCACAAATGTAAAAATTATTCAATTACTGGCAACCTCAAGATCAACTGACTGGATACCATGGAGGGTGGTCCAGTGTATGACAACGGTTACTTGTGAAGGCTAAGATGTCAGAATAACTTGGGTCAAGAAGATGCCCATTACATCTATGGGGAACCAGTTTAGTTTGGTGGACAGACAACCTCCTGACTACCTTTATGGAGTTCCATACAAATCAGATGAAAATTCCATTTTTAGGGAAAATACTTTTCTTAATCAGGCCCGATTAAGCTGTGTGAAAATCAACAGACGCGGAACAATGTTGATTATTGGGTTGATCAATCAGAACAGACACGGAAACCAAGTCTGTAGCGTGAATAAGGCCTTAAACCAACAAACGCTAAATGACATTTACTAAAATCAACAGCAAGCCAATCTTCTGGGAAGGCCAATGAAGTCTCACTCAGACATGCCAGACTGCAAGCGCTGAAAGGCAGGGCCTCACTTTAACTGACACAGAAGTATTTACAGCTTTATGCACCCTTTCAGCTATGTACAAAAGTAAAGATATTAAAGCTTTATATAAATGGCACCGTTCTGGAATATGGACTATGAATAAAAAGAAAAACAGTACTAAAATGTGTATCTTGGAATAAAAACTCGAACGATGGGTTTGCTTTTGTACTGCAACCAGAATTCTGAGGTGTAATCAACTGTTACTATCCCAAACTTAGTTATGAATGCTACAAATGGTGGAAAAAGGAGAAGTTGAACTAGAAAGGAGCTTCAAGAAACCTATGGGACACATGATTATTCTTCATCTACAATGAAGGGGGAAGGAATGAAAAGTCCAACGCGCATTCCTAAGGCTTCACAGCTCAGCGAGAACAATGTCAGATAAAAGGGACTTCATTTACAGCTCTTTTGTGATTAAACAATTGAAGTGCCCAATGAGGACTGCCATTGGGAGCAATCACAGAGCCATGAGTGGACAATAACACAAAACCCGAGGCTACGTTAGCATAATTCACAAAATGCTGAATCCTCTTGGAGTATACAAATCTTAACGACCCTATGCTTTCGGTTGCAACTCACCTCTTTACATACAAAGTGAACGGACTTAAATCACATCACCTCCATAGCAGACATTTTGTAGGTTTCCTGGAAAGGCCGCAATATATATCTTTATAGGTGCAAACAGGAAAGGTGCGGCAAAAGCACAGTCTTATCAAATTCACGTAGTCACACAATAGGTTCGTTTTTTAATCCCAATGAATATGAACTGGCAAATATAATATGTTTGCCAGTTCATATTCTATTAAATATAATATAATCTCTAAATGTCGCTCCACAGATGTTTCTGATGTGTCTGATATTTATATAAGGGATATACACACATTTGGGGGGGGGCATAACCAGGAGTTAAAGTCCCCTATAAGAAACTTTTCAGGGCCCACTAGAGTTCTAGCGCTTTACTCAAAGCTGCAGATGTCAGAAACTGGGTCATATATTTACATACGGGTCCTTGCAGGCGGTGTAACATTTTTGTTAGGCAAAACCAATAAGTAGCAACAAAATATCAATTTTTACTCATAAAAAAAAGTGAAGGTTTCGGCGCAATCAAGCTCGGTTCCCCCTGCAGGGCGCTGCCACTTGGCTTCTTCTGTGCTCAGATGGTGGAAGTCTGTAGGCGCCCCGCACAGAACCTCTGCCCCTCCCCCATTAGATACTTACAGCTGCACAAGCCATTCCGGGAGATTGCTCGGTACCACGGTGAGTTTCCTACGGCTGCAGTCCAGTAGATCCCCAAGGCAGCGACAAGGAGACGGGCACGGCCCGCGGTCCCTTCTCACCCTACGTTCCAAAGACTTAAACCCCAGTACCAATGGAGTAAAGAGCAGCAGCAAATAAATGATCCTCCGCCAAGAGAGCGGCATTGTACACATTCCAACGGCTCCGGCTCCTTCCCGACTCCCCCGCTCAGCCACAAAGCAGAGACACAGCCCCAGCAGCGAATCCTCCTCACTGTACGCCACCAAAGTTACATCCCTCGCTCCCACGGAAACTCACGACGGCTCCTCGGGAAACCGACAAAGTCAACGAGCGCTCAAAGAGAAAAATTCCAGCTCCAATAAGTAAACTTCCCCCCTTGTGTTCCCCTGGCCGTGTGAAAAGGGGTTGGGCTTTCCTCCTATTGGCCAAAGCAACCCCCCTCACGTGATCAAAACAAGTCAAAGGAATGGGGGTTGGGCGAGAAAGAGAACCGAAGAAAGCAAAACGATTTACAGACCTCCGTCTCACACCTCTCAATCAGCAGATTACATTGATTGTTGATAAGCGTTGATTACATTGTAGTTTCTCTCTCTGCCTTTGCAAGCGCTGCTCCTGACAGGGGGGAGACGTTCATTTAGTTGGACTTTGAGAAGTCTGTAACCATTAACTGGCGGTTCTTAAAATTGACAGCCAATCATCTGGAATTGACATTATATAACCATATAACCATATAATATTCAGTTATGCTTGCTGGTTAAATGATGTGTTTTCTTTTACATACATAAATAATTATAAATGCATACCTCCCAACATTTTGGAAGTAAAAAGAGGGACAAAAAAATTTTCCCGCACGTAGTTCAGCAATTTTTTGACCACACCCCTTTCTGTTGCCACACCCCCTAATTACCATGTTTGTTTTACACAATTTGGCAGGTTATGAAAGTTTGAAAATATTTCTCCTTATCTAAACTGTGTTTTTGTGTCTCAAAATTGTTACAAAGTATCTTATTTGCACCTGTGGCTGTTCTGGGCTCTCTGCTAAAAGCCAATTAAGTGAGAAACTTTGTTTCTTTTTCTGGCTGTTCAGTGCAGAGAAAAGAGGGACTTTCCAGTACAAATGAGGGACTGCGGGTTGAGCTGTCAAAAGAGGGACTGTCCCTCCGAAGATAAAAATAAACATGTATTATGACTTGTTTATTTAACAACTTGAATGATGTGCTTTTTATTGTTGCTATATTAACTTTAGAAGTTTGAATATAATATATTTACATTTTCACATTTATACATACATCTACATCTATAGCTGTATATAAATAAAAAGCTATAAATAAAATAATATATAAATAAAAAGCTATACATACATCTATGTCTATAGCTGTATATAAATAAAAAGCTATAAATAAAATAATATATAACTAAAAAGCTATACATACATCTATATCTATAGCTGTATATAAATAAAAGGCTGAGCTCTGGCGTTTAAGGTTTGTGGCACTTGTTTTCTTTGCAGGTGGCTGAAAGGTTGATCTGTCTTTAGCTGTGTGTTCTGTGTTTATGGCATCATTTGTTAGAACACATGGGTGGCACTAAAATACATATTTTTGTGTTTTGGTGCTGCAACCCACCCAGTGTGTGCTGACAGGCTGTTGCCAGTATGACACTAGCCTTAAAGTGGCCATACACTATAAGATCGTCTGGTTTGGTGAGGACTTTTAATTGATTGTTGGCTGTAGGGCCATAAGGTAGGATAACAACTCTGGGAATACAAGCCATTGGAACGAGGACTGGACTGCGTTTAATAGCTGATGGAAAAATCAGTCCTGCACAAATGACATCTGGCCAATTTTCTGCCAATCGTTGGGCCCATCGGAGGTCCCCATGCACAGGCAGATAAACTGCCAAATCTGTCAAAAGGACAAAGAAAATGTTTTTATCACTGGGAATGAGGTGCCAATTTGTTAGGCACTCTGATGTGATTAAACTGCTACCATCTTTTGATTGAACTTTTCAACAATTGTGCAGCTTCAGTTCATACCTGGAAGCTTGGCCTCTGTATGACCACCTTTTAAGGGATAAGAGGCACTTGTGTTCAGGTATAGCTGCACTTATCTGCAGTATCAGCAGATTGCCTCAGCAACTGCTCTTAAACTGGCCATAGATGTTGAGATTTTTAAAAGATCAGATCCTGATCGTGAGACCACGATCTTCTCAGAACGATCGTACGAATCTACCATCAACTAAAAAGACCAATTTACCAGGAAAAGAAAGGGGAGCTGCCTGCTTGGCCTTGCAAACATAGAGAGATTGCACTGGGACCGACAAAGATTTTTTGACCTGGCCAATCAATTTCCCAACAGATGTCGGCCGAAAAATCGTAAGATGTACGATCGTTCGAATACCATTAACCGCACGATAATTTCGAAAGGATTGGTCGGGCTTCCCTAAAATCGGTCGTTCGGCAAGAAGAATCGTCGCGTCTATGGGGACCTTTACTCAGTATGCTCCCTCAGCTTTAATAAAGTGTGTAACATACCAACTATTACAATTGATACAGTAACTATTGGCATTGTGATATAAATGTATCCAAAAATGAAACAAAAAGAAACATAAACCTTTTTTAAGTATAGAAAAAGTAGATTGTCACTTTAGATAGACATGCTAAAATAAAACCAGTAGTTACTGGCATATATGAGGAGCAAGTGTTTCACTCGGGGCTCAACAGATTTCCAAGCAATCTTTCTAAGAGAGGCTGGACTCACAGTGTGAGAAACACTGGTCTAGGACAATAGTCTCTATCAGCATAGTTCAGTCCCACACATTTGACTTCTTCCAGAGGAACCTTGGCACATATGCTTACAAACTTTAAATGACTTTAAGGCTAATGCCAGACGGGGCTTATCTTGGCCTGCAGAAAAACGCAGGACAAGAATCTGCCATTTTCTTCCTTGTCTCCACACGGAACCATTGTGTCTATCAAGGTGCAGGTATATGCGGTTGATTCTGGCTCCAAAACACGAATGGGTTTGCATTTCGGTGCAGAAATCCACTGTGTGTGTCTGCACCTGGGCCAACACAATGGTTGGCCTGCTGAAAAACACAGGCTGAGAATCAGCCCCTACGCTGGAATCAGCCCCTATACCTTGCCTCCATTGGATTGGCCCTATAAACAGAAGATAACAAAAGTAATTTTATGATGTTTGATCAGTAAATCCATTGAGAGCATAAAAATATTCAAAACATAGGCATTCCATTGGTTTCTATTGGTCTACATACTCTATATATAATTGCTGCCCAGAACTCTACAGTATATTTATGGCTATTTAACCTTGTTAGAAACCAATTATTTAACAGTGTTACAAAGCAATTATCTCATTTAGATAAAGGGGTGCTTTTTACCTATTTAGCCGAGACTACAAGTCAAGTCTTGTCCTGCTTGCTCTGTGCCAAGTGCTAATTGAATAATGCCTGCAGCAAAAACCTGCTGAGTTTTGTGTGTATGCTCACTTACAGTAAACAACAGAAAACACATTGTGAATTTGTGATATGTCCACACTAAATATACACATTCATCCTGTCTGTTACCAAATAACAAATTCTATGAGATTCATTCCCTGTATTATTATGTATTCAGATCGATCAATTGTTTTTTTACTTTGTAAGAAGAAACAATATTATTACAAAAAAATTAAAAACATTTAAAAAACTAAAAAGTCACAGGTTGACAGGAATACTACACATATCTACCTTCTAACAAAGTTGCAGCATGTTGGACAGTTATAGAAACATTATGTTACAAAGTCTGATAAACCTAGATTGTACATTTAGTAAGGGCAGATTTGTTTCCATGGAGAGATATAGAAAATAAATTAAATGAACATTTTAAACTGTACCAACAGAAACATAATATCCCTAGACATACATATAAGGCAGCAACATATTTTCAGCACTGTATACAGTATATATGCATAAATCTATAAGGATTAGATGCAAATACAGACAGGATGAACAAGCACATTTTGAGTTGTGGTTGTTGTCTGCTTGTGACATATTGCCCTGGGTGGCAAAGCACACATATAAATGTCTTCAGAGCCATTCATTTGGGGAAACAGGCATTTTGTCAATCCTCTTCAACAATGTGCAGCCACAGGAGATTTGCAGCTGTTTTCACCTGCTATGTGGGCTATGGATATTCAAGGCAGATAGCCTCAGGGTTGAATGCATCTTTGCAATTCACAATGCAAAAGCTGATTGCTATAAGACTCCCTTGGACATTAGTATCGACAACCCATTGAATAAGGTGACTTGTATACCCCCTACCCACTCGTTTCCTAGACCCCACTGTTTAACCAAAGTTCTACTGCCATTCATGACTTGAATTGTAATTTTGGTGCTCACAATGTGGTAATATTATTCAGCATATATTTGGCTATTGTTGTACTGAGTTTCTTTTATACAACTACAGGACAGATTTACTTCCAATGTGCCTGGTGTAAAAATATATGCAAATCACTACATTTTGTCATCTACGATTTATTGTTTTCCACAGAATTCCAGCATAATTGTGCGATTGAGCAAAATAGGCACATTATGTCTGTTTTAACCAACGCAGGCACAAATTAGCATTCATATAGTTAAAATTGTGCAAGTTGCAGCACTGGATTTTCATGCCTAATGTGTTTAAACTAAGATATTGCCGAGGAGGTGCTTTTGTACATGATAACAGAAAAGAATGTATTTAAATGTTTTATGAGATGGTGAGCCTGTTAAAATAAATACGTATGAAGTTAACTTTGTAGATTCTTATGAAATGTATAATACGGTTGTATATATTTCTAATTTCTGAAGAATGCATTCAATTATATAGCATCTGCCACATTTTGGCCCATTACAGTATATTAAAATATACTTTGTTTGATTCTTTAAATGTAAGGGTTGTACACATTTTATAGTGAGTTTTAGTTTCCATTCTATGCCAATGTCTAAGAGGCCTATATTCCTAAGGAATTTATATTTTTGAAGAACATAATCAAGTGCAAACTATAAGTTGCTGCAGGGCAAGGTAAAGAACTGAAAATCGTAGGTGATCAAGTTGTAGACAGGCTGATGTGATTTGTGGCCCATCACTCACATTATCATGCAGAAAAGGTATAACCCACAGTGTAATTTCACATTTGATACTATTGTACATTTCCAGACCAAAGTTGAGTTAAACAATGCATCAGACTCCATGCTACATGAAAACATCAGACCATGTCTGAAGTTCAGGAAACATTAATGGGGGTTATTCATCAAGGTCCAAATTTATCTTAGTATTTATAATATCAAACTTGAGCAACTCCAAATTGCATGATCAAGGTTTTCATTAAGAAAAACCACGTGGTGTACAAAATTATTTTGTGTTAGCGCCAGAGTTAGAGTTGCAGTATATAAGGTGCCAATGCATACAGAATTTATCCTGTTTGATATCAAACTGTAGGGATTGCACCTTAGGGGTCTAGTAGCAGTGGTGGGGGCTCAGCCCCAAGGCCAGTTAGGGTGAGAATTGGGGAGCATGGCCATTTGCTCTCCTAAATAATCCTGAAAACTCAGTTTCTGTTAAGGTGAAGCTCAGTTAAAGGTGAAGGAAAGCTGTATACCACTTAGGGGTGCCAAATGTTAGGTATGTATTTACTTACCTGAAACCCCCAGGCCTGTGCTTCTATCAGCATAAAACTGCACCGGCCTGGGGTTATTCCAGCAAGCAACACAGATTGCTCCTCTACCGGCTTCTTCTTTTTCTCTCGCAGCTGCGCATGCGCATTAGAGGGAAAAGCTGAACTTTAACTTAAAAGTAGGCTTTTTCATTCTACTGCACATGTCTTTGCCCCGGGAAATTTGAAGAAAGAAGAAGCCGGAAGAGAAGCAATACGTGGTGCTGGCTGGAATAACTCCGGACCGGTGCAGTTTTCTGCTGATAGGAGCATCGGCCCAGGGTTTGAGGTAAGTAAATACATTCACTTGGGGGTGCCTAACATTTGGCAACCCCAAGTGGTAAACAACTTTCCTTCTCCTTTAAGGTGACACTTGAGGTGGATATTTATTTGCTATTTTATGATCAAATGTTGAAAAAAGTTATTGTGAATGGGGAACAAAACAGTAAAGACATTAAGAGCAGCAACTACAGTTGGCCATACTGTATTAAGCTCAACTCATGTGATGAGGTGCCCAAATGAACTGATCTTCATCCAATTTGGCTACCTGCATGCTGGACCCCAGAGCTAACAATTGTCTCATAAAGGAGACCTGTGCAGGCATGTCACAAAGGGGACCACTGGTATCTGTGGTGTATCCTGTGCCTTTACTCCTTTTTCACCTTTGAATGGCTGTCCCATGATTACACAGCAGCTTGTTTATATAAAGTATGTAGAGTTTCTGAAGCATTACACCAGTTTTACTAGTACAG
This sequence comes from Xenopus laevis, assembly GCF_017654675.1. Lineage (NCBI taxonomy): Eukaryota > Metazoa > Chordata > Amphibia > Anura > Pipidae > Xenopus > Xenopus laevis. Next base: position 84,860,234 of record NC_054376.1, read on the forward strand.
GGCAAGACGACATTATACTGTCATTCTTTTAAACACCTTAGTTTTTTGGTGTTACTGTTCCTTTAAGGGGCAGGTTAAATCTGGCCATGTATGATTAGGTTAGAGAAGTGTGTCATGATTTCATCCAATAATGACACAATCTATGTTTTTTGGGAACAGTAATCGAGCTGTGCCATAACTGTGATGACTGTAGTTCTCTGCCATGATAAATTATATATATTAACAGGCTGACAGTTAATTTTAAGGTGAAGAGACCTAATATATAGCTTTACTGACATATTGCCTTACAGTGCACACACACCTCCAAAAGCGAAAGCCCTTTCCCAGAAAATAAACACATTTACACAGCCTACAACTTTTTTTCCATTGAACAACTCAATGCAAATCAAATGCAAGGCCCAGAGAACAGAAGTTACATTACTGAGACTTAAAGCAATAAAAGTAATCTGTATAGAGACAGTGCTACTGAGATTAAAAAATAAATCCTATCTAGTAATGTCTCCAATCCAGTCATTAAATGATCTTACATGTCTGAACAATTCAAATATTTAGTGGTTATTTGTTACTTGACAGACATATATCCCTTCAGCATAAAATAATTAATATCGCAAAAGGCAAGAATCCTGGATATAAAAGAAGATTCTGTCAAGTGTTATGAACCAGGCCTACTATGATTCATGGTGGTGTGGAATGTGTAAACTGGCGTAATCTGAAGTGTTGGCAAGGGCAATGACTTGGAGATAAAGGAATGAAGTGATAAGCTGCTTGTTTGAACATCTTGGCAGGAGGGAAAAAACAGATTGCACTTGTATTGTCGTCTGTGTTTGCATTTTAATATCTCCCAGACAGAAAAGTCAAGATTATTTGGGGTGAGAAGGATGTACTTTAAGGAATAAAAGAAGAACATTACATAGAATTTGCACTTATTTAAATTTCATGCTCAAGAAATAATACCTACACATCACAGCTATGCTTATTTGGAGATTAAATGAGATATAATACAATGAAAAAAAAACTGACCTCAGAGTTTATTCCACAAAAACACTGAAGTCAATAGTGACATCCTGAACTTAATTAGATAATTTTGACTTATATCTGGCCCCAATATCTCTCTTCTTTCCTATGTAAGCTTTTCTAGTTGATTATATAATCTAATCTAAATGTATTATATTATTGACTGCATTGTTACTTGCATAAAACTCTCATACATTTTTCATAGATTGTTCTCCTTTTTAACAGAGCATTCCAGTTTCCAGAGTTTTTTCTTGGGTGACCAAAATGTATAACTTTTGCCATAAACATGTTGAAATCTTAAAAATGTGTGAGCCCCAATCTTGCAGCTGGTAGCATTTAATCAATTTTTCTACAAGGCTGCAACAGAAAAGTGCCACAGACAGGATCTGTTTATTTTTGTGCAGCAGATGAAGCACCTGATCTTCTTGAATTGTAGACTTTAATTTAATAGGACAGACAGACTATTAATAGAAAACGAGGCCAATGCAGAGCAAAAACACAGGGACAGATTTCCTAAAATTTAAACTGGAGAATCCATAGTGCACAGTGCTGAACTTTAAAACCTACCCATCCAGAAAGTACATAGAAAAAAACAAGCACTGTATAAGATGCAACACAATACTAGTCTTTGGAACCTGTATAATAAGTAAAATAATTTTCTGCATTACCAAAGATCAATAGTAACACAGCAAAAGCAAAATTATCTTACTGCTTGGTACATTTTTTCCAACTTCTCAATCTTGCCTGAAGAAATCAGAATGGCAATTTCCCAGTTATATTTATCATCTCAAATATGTAGAAAAAAATAATCATACAGAATAAATAATGCCTTCACATATTACTGTAGGGAAATAAAAAGCGGATAAGCTTTACTTGGCTTACAGTTAAAGTAATCTTCCCCTGAAACTAGATCTCAGGTTAGAGACCCTGGTTCAAACTCAATAACTATCTCTTGTAACCCAACACAAATGACTTAATCCCCAAAGTATTAAGTTTACTTGGCTACCTTAGGTACTATAAAGCTGCTTGTGTTCTGCAGGTGAACAGCGCTACATAAATTCTTCCCTTTCCTTAATCATAATTAGGTTTTTTTTTCCTTTGAAGTCTGTTCTCCGGTTACTATTCTTTAATTAGAAAATATTTCATAGTTCCACAATTGAAATTTTTGGACACTTCTGTGTTGTAAAACATTCTGTTACTAATCATGTAAAATAATATTTGGTTGGTTTTTGTACTCCTTATGTTAAATACTGTATATACAACCATTTACTCATGCTGTGGGATCTGATGGAGCTTAATAAAATCTTTACTAAGGGTGAACTCAATACCTTGATTGTTAAAGACATATAGAGGGCAGCATTGGACTTGGAAGTCAGTATTTAATGCCAATTGGCAATCAGTAATAATATCAGTTGTAAATTATAGCTTAATCATTTCCATATTGTAGACTTTGATTAAACAAATACTGATTTACTTGAACATGGGAGCTTAACTTCTTTCCTCCAGATATTAAAGTGGTAAAAATTTCATATTTCATTGTCACCCAAAGACACCAAGATTTTTGAGCGTTGTTTAGAGCTGTAGTCCTATTGTAGGTTGGGCACTTCTGAAACAAGATAAAACATTTGTTGCCCTCCACATGTTTTTAAATTGCAATTTCCAACTCAGAGGCTGATATGGAATTTTGAGAACTGTAGTTCAACAACATTTGTAAGCCCTCTAATTTCTACCTCCTAGCTATAGAGTAGTTCCCAACTAGTGGCTCGTGAGCAACATGTTGCTCACCAGGCCATTGGATGTTGCTCCCAGTGGCCCTTAAAGTAGGTGCTTATTTCTGAATTCCTGGCTTGAAGGCAGGTTTTAGTTGCATAAAAACCAGGTGTACTGCCAAACAGAGGCTCCTGTAGTCTTCCAGTCCACATAGGGGCTACCAATAGCAAATCTCAGCCCATATTTGGTACCTCCAGAAACTGTTTGCATGCTTATGTTGCTCTCCAACTCATTTTTACATTTGAATGTAGTTCACGACTAAGAAAAAGGTTGGGGACCCCTACTCTAGAGGCATGTTTTTCTTTTAACATAAATAAAAATCCATTTTAGATTAATTATAATTTGCAACATAGATGGTGATAAATACATGCAAAGCAAAGGCATTGTCTGGCAACAAATTTAACCTTAAAGAAGAAACAAATACAATTATATTCTGGAGTTCCTGTTATTAGTCATTGTAAGTCAACGTGCCTTAGAGGCAAACAATAAAGTTCACTTGAGTAATTTCCTGGTAATTTTCGATCTCTCTCTTAAGCATGTAAAATGTGCATGCTGCATCTCCCAAGGTATGTGCACAAGGTCTCGTTTTGGTAGCAATTATACTTGACTTATGTGATCTCAGACTCAAAACTGTGGAAACCAAATTATGCATAATTGGAGTGCTCTGATTACAACAAGCACAACCATATGAACCTTTTGTAAAATGTTGCCCGAGGCTTGAAGTCTTTAGCTTTTGAACACCCTAACCAAATAATCTAGTGCTCCTATCCAGTATAAATAAGCCTTATCCTTAGGCTAACCAATTTTAAATGTTCCTCTTTACATTGTTGAAATACGTGCCACATATGGAAGATCGAGTATGTAGTTTCTAAAGTACTTAGCACTTGAAAGACTTGTTCCTAAAACTTTCAATTTTATTTTAAGGCAAAGTGGCCATTGCAATTTTAAAAAAGCTAATTCTTTTAAAACACAGCTTCATGAGTTTAACAATCCACAATGTCAACACTTTGGTCTTTAATGTGGGATCTATCTATGAAGTTGCTGAAAGAAAGTTATTTGCCATTGTCACTGAATCTCTAGCTGGAGACCCTACTTTGAATCCCTCAGGCAACTTTTTGTTTCCCCCAAGACAAGTTCCTGGTGTTTCAGAATTTGTATAGTTACCTTGACCGCTGCAAAGGCCTTGGTGTCCCACAAATCCCAAGGGAGAAAGGCTCTACATGAACACTTCCCCTTTCCTATCAAAGCTTTTCTTATCTGTATTCTTACTATTGAATAGCCTTTAATGGTATTTTTAAACCTTAAATATTTGTTTGTATACATGTTTACCTATGTTCTTTATGTCCTTTGCTTTCAATCGTTAGCTTATAGGTGCCAAATCCCTGGAGTAGTGTTCTTACCACCCAGTGTGAGAATCTTCTTAAAAAAAAAGTAAAATATTATTGGCATAAATTTTATGTAATGTTAAACATGTATTTTAGTTTACCTGTGCATAAAGGTTTCCTTGAAAGTCTAGTTTGTAAAACATGAAAATGAGTGTTTACTCGTGTTCTCATAGAGTGGCATTTTGCTGCATTTTGCTACACAGGATCATGCCTAAATGGAGCCCTTTGTTACCTATGTTGCTCTGAACTGCAGAATACAGGGGAGATACAGTTACAGCAAAATAATTTTGAAAAAAAATTGATAAGAAACATGCCAAAGCATCCAAGCTAACAAAAAATAATTGTAAATGGGGCAATCTTTCCACCATATTTAGTCTTTTTTTCACCAATTTTCATTGGCAACAGTTTAGTGACTTTCCACATGAGAGATCAAGTTACCAGTGCAAAAGAACTACTTAACTTTAGTTATACTATAAGTAGTGCTGAGTAATTGGGCAAAAGTGTCTTTCTCTGTTTTCTCTTTAATGTTAATGGAAATATTAAAATAGGATATTAATTGATGAAGGAAACTTTAGCAGTGAAGTTCATCTATATCATTTCCCTCTAGAACGGGTGGGAGAAGCTTATATTAATGTAATGTATGATATCCCAAACACCAAGGTACCGGTCTTGGCTCATGCTTCTGCTTATAGCAGTTGCCTTCACTTCGGTATGGGCCCTCTGCTACTCAGATGCTGCAAGGTCTTAAAGTTAGAGGACCAAGAAGAGAGTTCTGGGCAGTTAGTCGAGGGTCAGGCCAAGATCTATACCAATTAGGCAGAGCAGTACAGAATCAGAAGTTTAGGATGTAGTCGAGGTCACATGCTGGAGTCAAAACCAACAGTAATGCAGTACAGAATCAGGATCCACATGAATGGTCAGGAACAGGCAGTGAACTAGCAGAGGTCAAGGACAGGACTTGAATCACACCCATGAACTACAGGTATGGGACCTGTTATCCAGAATGCTTGGGACCTGGGGTTTTCCGGATAATGGATCTTTCTGTAATTTGGGTCTTCATGTCTTAAGTCTACTAGAAATGAATTTAAACATTAAATAAACCCAATAGGCTGGTTTTGCTTCCAATAAGGATTAATTATATCTTAATTGGGATCAAGTACAAGCTACTGTTATATTATTACAGAGAAAAAGGAAATAATTTTTAAAAATTTGTATTATTTGGATAAAATGGAGGCTATGGGAGACATTCCATAATTCGGAGCTTTCTGGATATCGGGTTTCCGGATAAGGGATCCTATACCTGTATCAGAAAATACACCTACGTTAGGCGATGTGAACAGAGACATGGTGCCTTTAAATATTTACAATTCGTGCCAAGCATAATAACTTCAGACGTGGAGCCTGGGGCTAATCCAAGAAGTGGCACACGCCAAACACGCCACACATCAGAAGAAGAGGCTACGCGTAGGAGAGGAGGTGGCAGGTGTCCGCACAGGCAAGGCGGTGACCATTCCTGCCAGCTCCCAGTTATTATAACAATCATGTCTTATACAGCTATGGGACCTATAAGTCTAGTAGAAAACATTTAAATATTAAATAGATTTTTTGGTCACCTATATGGATTCATGCAGCTTAGTGCTCCCTCAGAGATCTCCTGACCAGAAATACTGCAGCTCTAACTGTAACAGGAAGAGGTGTGGGACTAAAAGACAGAAACGTGTCCATTAATTTGCTGATGTGACCTAACATGTATGTGGGCCCTTGGTCTATTGTGAATGTTATGATTCCAGGGGGCAACCCTTAATTCTTAAAATGCCAGTTTTCTATTTAGGATTACCCAATGGCACATACTACTAAAAAATTATATTTTTAAAAAAATGGTTTATTTACCTGAAACAGGGGTTTACATATGAGCTGTTTTATTCAAAATATTTTTATTGAGACATTGTATGGGGATATAGTTTTCCTTTAACATTTACTTTATGCTAGATAGCGCTTATAGAATTTGGAGCTTTCTGGATATAGGGATTCCAAATTTCAGGGAGGCCTATTTATCAAAATTGGAATTTCTGTTGTTTTAGAGTTTTTTCCAACTTTGACTAAATTCCCTTTTAGGGCTCTTACTCACTGGCGTTCTGACCTGCGCTCCCCTGCGTTCCATTTTTTGTGTTCAGCCGCAGGGGAGCGCAGGAATAGACGCATGTCATTATTTCAAATGGGGCTGTACTCACTCAGGCGCGTGTAGGCGCCTAACGCAGGTTGAGACGCAACATACACAACCCTACACGCGCCTGAGTGAGTACAGCCCCATTTGAAATAATGACATGCGTCTATTCCTGCGCTCCCCTGCGGCTGAACGCCAAAAAACTAAATGCAGGGGAGCGCAGGTCAGAACGCCAGTGAGTAAGAGCCCTTAAAAAATAGTGTGGATGCCTTCTTATTTATTTAAAGATCTGAATATAAAAAGCATAAACAATAAAAGCACAGAACAAATCCAAATAAGAATACAAAAACCTCAAAGTCGTCTCTTACTTTCCTTGAAAAGTAACTAAATATTTTACAGTTTGCTAAGGACAGCTTCCAATGACTTCTACATGACCTTGATGGCTTTTCGATGGTGCAGTTTTACAGTGGGGGGGCCTATTTTTCAAAGGTCGAATTTTAGAGGTTTTGGAAACTAAGATTAAACTATATTTCTCTAATATTATGAATGCCATGAAAGTTGCTAAAATATCTAAATATAAAAATTACGACGATGCACAATTACCACGATGCACAAAAAATACAAACGTTTTTTGAACAATTACTAGCGAAAAAAATCAGAAAAACCTTTAAAAGTCCAAACTGATTAAAATGGTCTAATAAGATACTGTGCAGCTCAGACTGACTTCTATGAGGTCTTGACAACTTTTACCTGATAATTTTTTTATTTCAGAGTTTTTCATGGTTTTTATACTTAATAAATCTCGAATTTTGAGAGTTTAAAAGGAATATAGAAAAACACAAATAATAAGAGAAGCATGAAAAGACAAATGAGTTTGAATGTTAGTAAATAGATCCCATAGAGATTTAGTTTTTTCTTACGTTCATAAATATACAAAAAATAATGTTCTTCACATGCAAGATTTTATAGAGCTAAAAAGTTTGAATAATGAAAAAAAGTGCTAACATTCATAATTTGGCCCCATATAGATGTCATACCTGTAATACACAGGTTTAGGTTGTGATGTGTTATTCTTAGTTGTTGTACATTTTAGCAAGGGCAAACTTTTTTAGATTGCACTTTTTAAGCAGTTTCTAATTCTTCTTAATTCTTCTAATTCTTCATAGGTACGTTCTTGACAGATCTCCCCTTTGTAACAATTTCCAGTAAAAAGCTAAACTTAATTAAAATAGTTTTGTAGAAGAGAGATTTCCAGTCTAGTTAATTAATAACAAGGATAATTGCTGTAAGCAATTAGTGCTTGACATTTAAATAATATTCCAATTATCTTAAACATTTTAATTGAGGAAAAATTAAATGGCTGTGAGGTTCAAGGATAGTTGTTTTGAAATAGCTGTGAACAATATGTTTCAGTGGAGTGGAAATGTTCAGCTGCATATTGAAAGGCAAGGTTTGTTGTTTTGTATGTTCAGAACTACATGTCCCAACATCCCAAACAGGGAGAGAGGCATAAGAGAGCTGTGAAAAGCAAATGTGAAAAGGGATTATTCTAAAAATACTGTATAAGGACTTTTACTTACTACACAGGTGTTTTTCCTGCACTCCCCTGCATTCAGTTTAAATGCATTCAACTGCAGGGACAGACTCAATCAAATCTTTTAAAGCGGGCTGTACTCACAACAACAAATGTAAGTGCCAAATGCAAGTGGAACACAACATGCTGTTTTTAATCTGTGTTTAGCACAAGAAGCCCTTCCCAGTTTTACAGATTAAAAAGATATTTCATTAAGATAAATCAGTGTTTATAAGCACATTGTTTTCAATGGAACACTTTAAAATTGGACACATATAGAATTACACGCTGCATGTTTATTAGCAATTTGGCTAGAACAAGGTTGTCCAGCTGCAGGCCACCAAGCCAAATGTGTTCTTGAAGGGACTTTTATGACATCATCATTTTGAAAAATATGGCCCTCTAAAATGTGATTTATCTTCCCACTGCATGGATGAAGTTGGACCACAGATCAAGATGCAAGCCACATGGTTTGGAACATGGATATATGCTGATTAATGTTCAGGTTTGCAGAAAATTGAATCCAATTATGTCCAGCCTCCAGGAAGCACTTCATCACTTGCTTACAGTTCTCTATGTTCTGTATATTTTTGGCAAATGATTTCCAGTTCCACATTCATTAAACCAAAGTTCATGAGCTTTCAGAAATAGCCTTACACAATATTATATCATCAGCCAGTTGTTTCTGGCTACAGGTTTCCTTTACCCCAGGGCTGTCCAGCTGCACTCCTCAAGGGTCAGAACAGGTTAGAAGTTAAATATTCCTACTTGAGTACAGGTGTGGCAATTAGTGATATATTCATTCTGACTGACCCACCTGTGCTTCAGTTAATCCAATACCTGCTGCCATTGAGCCCTGATTTGGGACACACATAGCGTTTATCTATTATTGTTAGATGTTTGAATACATTTCTAGCTTGTCATGTGATATTACCACCTCCTCTGCCAGTTCAATTTTACTAAAAGGCTGACTGTATATGGGTCTCTCCTTCTAATGGACTGTGAAGCAGTGTGTATAACAGACCAATGTCTAATAGTGGGTATGCCCCCTAAATTTTGGAAGGACAGGTGTGCTTGATGGTGGCAAATCCTTCAACCCTTTTTAAGTGAACAATTGTCTTGGAAAACAGGTGACTATATACAGAGTAGGAGAATAATCCTACTTAATTTACATCTGAACCACAGGCACAGTAGTGTTCATTAATCTACCAGGAAGTAGTAAAAACTCAACTCCTAAAAGCAAGTATAGCCTGATATTCAAAATAGGCCCAGGTATTTCAAGTATACAGGGACCCAAATATCCCCCCCAACTGGCACAATAAATAGTCCGTGTCTATGGCATCTTACAGCAGGCATTCTGGCATTTACCCGAATATATTGATTGCCTGTCCGGGCCTGCCTGAATTTGACAAAATAAAAAATATTTATTTGTATCGTTCTATGAGCCCTTAGTGTCCGGATTACTGACTGAGACCACTTTTATACTTTTCTTGTAGAAAGTGCAAAGGAAGTAGTGTAAAAATTGCACCCACTAAGATCAAACGCTCTTTGCAAGAGATGTTTGTGTATTTCTGAATGGCTTTGTATAGGAAACTCAAGAAGAGTAATCCACATGAGCGGTCATTTGCAAATTGTTTAACACTTGATGATTGTGATTCTGACATGAACTAATGGCGACATCATTGCCATTCATCTCTTGATTGTTCCAGTGTGGGAAGTGACAATTTGTCTGCTAAATAACAAAAGCTGGAAATGAAGCATACCATGCCTAAATCATTTGGAAAGTATTTCACACCTGACATTAAATAAAAGCAGACGCGTGACACTTTTAATGGGACTTCTTTGTGCACAGGTGTTATTTTCCTTTACACAAAGAAAATGAAATATTACCCAGAGTCTTATGTTTCCACTAGAAATGCTCTCTGTGATACTTTATGAGTTTAGATAAACATCTGAGGAAATCTCTGTTGATTAAACAAATTTATTAACTCCATTAAAAAGTGAAGCCAAAATAGTTTGTAGATTTATTCAAATATTAACTTTACCTCTTTATGACTGGGTGGTCTGATCACTTAGTTGAACTGGTTCTTACAGGCTTTAAGCTGTTGTGGTCTGTTCAGAGACAGGGTTGTTTGTTTAATATTAAGACTTTCTTTATATTTTAGATCTTGGATGCATATCAACCAATGAAATAATATTTAGTGTTAGGATGAAACATTAGGTTTAAGATGTAAGGAATGCATTTGTCTCTTCATTAGAAGATATATAAACAAAGATTATTCTTTAGACTGTAGACAGGAAACGTGGCGTTTTGTAACAGTACATTAGGCTATTATACAGTTCTATGAACTTTGCAATGTGACATGTGAGTAGCATCTTTAGCAAATATAAATGTGTAGTTAGCATCTGTTAAATATCTTTATTTATATAGTGCTTCTTGTGTGCATTTGTACAATGCAGTGCTATTATAGAAAGTGGGAATCATTTGTATAATACATAAATATAAATATACACAGTTATAAAAAATTAAAGGAAAGAAGGAAAGGTATATTTACTTAGGATGACAAGCCTCTGAGACCCTACGCTTGTGCTCCTGTTTGTATCAGCCCAAGGTACTAATGTAGGAGCACCATAATCTTCTTTTTCTACTTGCATTCACTCTACATTTAATAGAAAATGTAAACTTAGAAGCAAAGAGCATCCACAATAATTATAGCTTTGCATCTCCACATGTTAAGAGCCGCAAGTCATTAAAAAGTCTATGTCCTGTACTGCTTGCAATATAAGTGGGTGGGCAATTTACAGGCACAAATAGGAGGATAATAAGAGCTGCTATTCACAATTATTAGAGCATTAGTCCTTAAGCACCAAGATTAAACTAGTTGGTGCTCATATACACTCGATTGGGGTTTACTATACACTGTATACTCCGCTGCACCAAGAAAGCAAGAAACACATAGCAGCGTGTAGCAGCAGTTAACTGTATATACAGCATATAATATACTGTATTCCCTCAAATTCTTCTTCTATTTGTATTTTGGTAATGATCAGATAGCACAACCCAATGAGTGAGAAATGTGACTCCATGTACATTTAGAACACTTATCTATGGGGTAATCCTGTTCATCTTCTAAGAGGATAGAGATTTTTTGAATTGTGGATAAAGGCTTATCTGGGCTATGCATCTAGATTCTAGACTACCTCACTCAAGCAACCCTACTTTTATAATTTGCTCCTTCTATGACCTTAAAGCACATGGGTTCATGGTTAGACAAAAGGCAGGTAGGTTCACCAAATATACTCACCAGTTCAGTGTACTGCCCATAAAGCACTTGCAGCTAGGCCTTCCAATAGTGCCAAAATGCAAAAAGCACAATGCTGATATGTGCAAGGATGCCCTTAACATATGCCCTAAACAGGTGATAATACAGGGCTTCCTAGTGCCTTGCATCCCCAGGTGCCCCTGACTTCCCAACTCTGAATGATTCACAAGCTAGGAATAGGTAAGAACACAAATATTAATGTGCCCACTAGTAAAGCTAAGTGTTAGCAGCTTCTCTATGCAGTTTCAGTTTCAAAGTTATTTTTGAATGTAACTGCTATTGAAAGTAGGGATCACATATTCCTGGCTCACGATTTGGCCAAATCCAAGCTATTTTAGGAAGATTGGTTTCGAAATTTAAAAAATAAACGCTACCTGAGTATTCACGTTGAGGCATTCACTTTGCATGTGCATTGGGTATCTCCTCTCATGTCACTGCATTTCCTATGCTGTGGAAAGGTTCCGATTTGGTTTGGTACTCGTAACCCATTCGTAACCCATGGATTTGGGGAATCAGCCAAACCCAAAAGTGCAGGGTTTGGTGAAAACCATTGCTTTAAATGTTGCTCTGTTGTGCTGTTTACATACAGTACATATCCAATATGTACTGTATGCAGCTTTACAGATTTCACCATCACTGTCTTTAGGATGTCCTCCATTGACTACACTGAGCCCCATAGTTTGAAAATGACTTTTCAAACAGATCAATGAATCACCCCATTAGTGAGAGTTGTAGTTCCCCAACAGCTGTGGTGCAAAAATTTATCTATGTTTGATACCTGAACAGCTTGAATGACAGAGCACAGAAAAGAATAAAAATCATCATTCACCAAATGTAACATATGTGTTTTGGACCAAAATCGCGTTGGAAACGAAATGGAAAGATACTGTATACTGAAGCTATAAAAATAAGAGGAGGACTTGAAGTCGTTTTTCAGTTTCTTGGAGAAAATCTAGCAGCATTAGATTTACAAGTCCAGAAAAAGTAGAAATTTGAGTGCACAAGAGAACATCTGTTTAAGTGATTTATTTCTTTGGCCTACATTCACTGCCATCCTGTGGTAACTAAATGGGTGGCTCTCAGAACTAAAGTTTTGTGACAAGAAGTACTTATTTCAAACAACTGTACTGTAACATTGTCAGGTATCCTAATTTCCAGATGTAATGCAGAAAATGCTGTCCTATGGATATAATAATGGGCATCTTATTTTAATTTTTAAATAAAAGAAATCTGATCATGTTAAAAGTTACCTTGTTTACTAATCCTTGTGAAAACACAGTTTCACGTGCTTGGTGGGCCTGATCTAGTATCAGCATGGTCAGGATCACAGGGTCAACTTCAAGAAGACACATTGCACCCTGGGGAGTTGTGGAATGCTCTGCAGCTGCAGATGCTAATAAGGGAAACAAAGGAAGACCAAAACCCCTGTTGAAAAGTTAATTATTTACAAATAAAGAAGCTAATTTGATGGGGGAGGAAAGGTGAGGGGTAAAGGAAGAAATCCAACCTACATAACAATTGGTATCTGCAAAGGAACTGAAAAGAGGAATATTTACCATCCATGCAGGCTTAAAGTGAAGGCTTTTTAATGTAATTTTTAAATTATCTTTAACATTTTTTTAAATAAAGATTGAATGTAACAAGTGGTGCTATCAAACAAATGGAGCAATGTTGTCTATTTTTTTTGTAAAGGAAAAAACACAAACAAAAGCAGAGAAACCTTGCCAAGTAACTAATTAGCAATCAATGTAGGGTCATGATAGTTTAAATCAAGGCTGTCCAACTGGAGGCCCACAGGCCAGATGTAGCCTACCAAAGGACTTTTATGGCTCACAGTCACATCGACTTTATTGTATAATATCATAATTTTAATAACATTTGTCTGTTGAACATGATTTATTAAAAAATTGGCTCAATACATTTGATAAGTTGCACATCACTGATGATGAACAATGTCATTGTTCTTTATTGCTGAAATAGAAGACAATTATAAATATTTATAAAATGCATTCACAGTAGCAATCAAATTATTTGCTAACTAGCCATGAAAAATGTGGTTTTAATTTTAGTGGAGAGGATGGTAACCCTAAGGGCAATGGCACATGGTAAGATTTGTTGCCCACAATAAATCTGTGGCCTCTTTTAACTTTTTCCCAAAATTAAACTGGATTGCCATGAGTAATATGTTTTACCTGCACCGATCGTGATGTTATGCTTTGGTAATGCATTTTGAAATCTTACTGCGTGCTATTTTCCTAAATCATAAGTCTGTGATTGCACTATAGGTGTAATGTGCAACTATAAATAAAAAGTCCTTTATGTGTGAATGTGCTTCTCAACGGGCTGCAATCCCCGTGCTGGAGTGCCAAAGGTTACAAATGAAAAAAGAGATAACCGGAGAGCACTTAAATAGGACTATTAAATTGCACTATAGGTGTAATGTGGCCAAACATCTGGGAGTCAAACAAGGAATGCTCCTCAACTATCTATAAAGTACCATAGGTTACAAGCCAAATGGAAAACCGTGTTGTCATCAGTAAATTTGTTTATGGGCTATTAAGTGTGGTGGTGGTGGTGGGTGGTCATTACATGTGATTCCAATTCCACTTAATAATCCAGCTATGCTGCCAGACTACATAACATTAACTGGCAGGAAAATTGGCTTTTGTGTGGCTAAACGACAGATTAAAGGAAAATAAAACAAAAAATGACCACACTCCCTCAACTCAAGAGTATAAAAATGTGATTTTTTTTAGAGTGCACAAATATTTTAACTCCTGTTTTGTGGTTATGCAACTTTTTGTTAATGCCCTAGTGATAAGTAAGGAACATGTTGCAATCAATTCAGCCCTGCAACTTACATTTATTAGACATATCCTGAAGGACAAGCTTTATTTATTATATAGCTTGTCCTCCCTGTGTGTACTTGTACAGCTCTGCATATCCATATAGCACTTAAAAGTTACAAAAACTACAGTTATACATAAATACATTTTTCAAATCCGGTCAGATTGGTTCCACCCGGCTTGCCATGGTACTTTGCTGCATAGGAACCTGGGTTTGATTCTGACTAGGGCACTGTGTGGCATCCCTATTAATTCTTTAATGCCTTCTGATATACTTTTTTCAAATATGTAATGTATATTATACTTGAGTATAATCTCTCAATTGAAACTACTATTACAGGTATGACTTAGATACATTATGGATTATACTGTAGTCATGAAGGTTGTGTGGAAGAAGAACATTCTAACTACACAGAGCCAGTGAAAACTACAGTATTTAACAACAGCTTCTGTTAAATCACATTGTCTGTGTTACAATACAACAGAAATATGTTTAAAGTTTAGGTGAAGTATTAAGGGGTAGCAGATGTATATTTGGGAATAAGTGTAAGAAATGGCAGGAATCTACTTTATAAAACGGTAACTATTTTCACTGAAAACATGGGCCAGACAGTTGGAATGCAGGGGAGTGTTGCCTCTACTTCTAGATCATATGAGAACCCCTCTACATACATTATATGACAGCAGGGGTTAATGCCGTCTGCGAATGTCAGCAAAGGTTACTGATGTTACTGCAATCTCTATTTAAAAATTATTTTTCAATTGAATTACTACTGAATTGTTTAAGTATATCTCTGCCTTTGGCAAAATCTGGCGAGTTCATGTACAAGTCAATGGGCATTGTATTACCAAAATTCAAGCCATTTATTATTTTGAGTTTTCTAGATCAATTCAAAATTGGGCAGATGATGAGTAGAATATGATTTCATGTTAATCAAAATTAGAATAAAACTTGAAAATTAGATTTTTGATAAATCAGCCTCTCCAAGAATTTGCAGTTGGTCTCCATTTTTATTTGCTTTTTAATTAAATCAATCTAATGATTGTTAATCAACATTCTGTTAAAACGATTTTCTATGTATCTTCCAGTCTGCTATTTGAATCACTAAAATTAGGTAAGGTAATTAGGGCAGTAGATAAAAGTTTAAATTCCAAAAAGTTAATTGAAATATTTAAAAAAAATACAAAATCCCAAAAAATATAGACCAAGTACATATCACACATTACAAATCACCATTTTAATGTCAGGCATTGCCATAATTTTCTGTGTAAAATGCGTAAAAAAGCATAAAAAATCAGTAGCTGCTTGAAAATTTTGTGTAAAAACATCAATCCCCAGCAAAAAAATCATTATTTATGGTTATTATTATTGTTTTTTATTGCAGGAATTTAATAACCTAATTTTTTTTCTTTGACTTGAATGGGCTATACCATAAATATAATGCCATTGGCATAAAATGACTACGTAAAATATGTCAATTGGGCAACATAAAAAAAAAATACACAGCTTTATATACTAGCCATTTACCATTGACCCACTATAAATAATTTTACACACCATGGTAAAAAGTGGACTGCTTGCATCCAGCCAGCTACTCAGCAATCAATGCAATCAGCAAAAGGTTCATCATCATGCTATGTATTAAACATTTCCCAGAACACCTACTGCAAAATAAGTTTTACTCTGATTTCTGATGACAAGGCTGCCAAGCTTCTTTTATCTCCATTCCTAAATATTCATTCACATTATCTGTCACTAACTAAACAGACCACACAAAACATACCAATATAGGGAGTATTAAGTTAACTCCATGGGGTAGATTCACTAGGATGAAGTGGCTGACGCTAGCGACAATTCACCAGCGTTACCATCTGCAGGGACATCGCCTATTCACTAACAGGAGCAAGCGTCAATTCGCTAATGAAAGAGATCGTCGCTAGCGTTTGTATCAACTTGTATCACCAGGTGACTTTTCACTCTGGCGAAAGTTCGTTACTCCGCAAATTCAGTAAACTGTGCGAAGCTGACGAAAATTCGCCCGTTAGTGAATCTACGCCCATGACAATAGGCCTGCACCCCCTTGATTCCTGGTGGAGCCGTGATAAGCATATCTCAAGCGGTAGGGTGAGGGCCCAGCTAGTTATCCCACTGCACCATGAATTATCCCACAAACACCATGTGACGGCCGGTACCCGATACCAGAACAAATGCCAAGCACCCTGGTCTCGGCTCGGCTTCACCAGTAGTGTGACCACCGTTGGGCTTCGGGAGGAGCCCTCAGCTTACTTGGGTGCCACCTGGACTTAACGAGGGGTGCAAGGCGAGATGTTCTGGCTGGCAAAGGGCACAGCTGTTTAGCAGAGTCTTTAGGCCGAAGGTCACGGTACAAAAGGTCAAGGCGAGCGGATGGTCAGACAGGCTGGGTCGAGGCAGGCAGATAGCAAGAATCGTCAAACAGGCAAAAGGGTCAAAACCGGGTGATCAATCGAGGGGTTAAACTGTAGAGTAGTCGTAAGCAGGCAAGGTCAGGATACAGAAATCAGAATAGTCAAAATAGCCAGGCAGGGGTCAAAACAGGAATCAGACAGGTTCAGAAGGAATCAGACAAATAGCACAAGGCTCAGGAGCACCAGGAATACAATCCTATCACGGGCAAAGACAATCAGTGGGAATGCCCCTTTAATACTTTAAATTTGGCGCCATTGCGCGCTGACGTCATTACGCCAGCGCGCATGCGCCTTTAAACCCGGAAGTGCGCATGCGCGCGCGCATTAGGGAGCCGGCGCAAGATGAGAAGCGACGGGCGTCCCCGCCGAGGGGGCGGCAGGCGTCCCTGCCGTCCCCCCACTAGACTACCAGGGTGAGTCTTCATTACACACTAAGGGGTACAATTATTGTGAATCAAATTTGGGAAGCCAAAAACTATCCAGTAGGATTCCCAGGCTCAACTGTTAGATTAACTTTATGAATTGACGCATTTATCAAAGTGGATACTTTGTTAATTTGTCAAAGGAGTTTGCTTTGAGGATACTACCATAAGAGGTGACAATGCTCAGCATTGTTTTTAATATGTACATCATACCTCCCAACACACGAAAAATGGAAAGAGGGACAAAAAGATCTGACTTACGTAGTGCAGTTTATATGGTTTGACCACACCCATTAATTATTACCCATTACCCATTAATTAACCACACCCAGTCATACAGTGTCCATTTTACAAAAAAGGGTCCTCAGGAACTGCTGCACTTTTTCGTATATTAAACTCAAGACAGTGGTTTGGAGACGGCACCTCCAATGCCAGTAACATATAACAAATGAAATCCACTGGAGAGTTATGTCAATGAAATTAAGTTTTACATTTATTTGTAGATTAATAAAGCACTACATGTTTACGATCACATGGATCCTTTCATATTCCAGTATTGCACCACAGGAAGGATCCATGTGATCCGAAACATGCTGTG
Organism: Xenopus laevis; assembly: GCF_017654675.1. Classification (NCBI taxonomy): domain Eukaryota; kingdom Metazoa; phylum Chordata; class Amphibia; order Anura; family Pipidae; genus Xenopus; species Xenopus laevis. The sequence continues at coordinate 84,877,777 of NC_054376.1, forward strand.
ACAACTTGCCTCCCTGGTGATCCAGCGGTGCGTCGGGGAAGCCCGCCTCGCCACTACTCTGCGCCGATCAGCTAGGGCGCTCGTCTTCTATATTTGTTGGCGCTGGTGTGTTGACGCCAGCGCACAATGGGGCATATTTCAAAAATATTTAAAGCCACAGTATGCTATTTCACACTGCCCATTATAGGATCATTCCTCGTGAGTTCCTGGTGCTCTGTACTTGTATTCCTGCTTGTTATCTGATATTGATTCCTGTTTTTGTCCCCTGCCTGCCTGACTAATCTTCTGGTATCCTGACCCCTGACTGGTAATTCGACTATTCTATTCCCTGTAATCCGACCTGTGCCTGTCTTGACACCTCTCGATTGATTTCCCGGTTTTGACCCTTGCCTGTCCGACTTTGTTTGAATTCCGCCTGTACCGAACCGGCCTGATTTGACTCCGCTATCTGTCTACGCCTTGTACTGTGACCTTCTGCCCAAAATACTTTGCTTTACCGTTGTGCCCCTTTGCTCGTCCAGAATCTCTCTCTTGGCACCTCTCTTAATAAGAGTTGGCGGCATCCAATTAGCCGAGGGCTCCTCCCGAGGTGAAAGGCGGCTGTTTAAGGCAGAAGCAAGAGCCGAGAACAGGGTGCTTAGCATTGGTTCTGGATTTAGGGTGCCTACCATGACACATGCATGATGAAGGTATAGGTAAAACATCACATCTTCTTTCTTAAAGTATTATCTCATCTTGGAGTCACATTTGTTAGACGCACAAGTGAAATATTAATTATGAAACACATCTTTTTACTACTGAGCTAAAAAAAAGACAACAGCCTAGTGGTTATTATTGTTATTTATATAGAGCAGTGGCACAACTACCATGGACCAAGCCCCCCCACAAGAAGAAACTTTGGAGGGCCTGGTGGACTAAGTAATGCTTCAGCACCTCCCATCTCTCTGCCTCATGTTTGTTTCTGGTGGTGGGTGGAGACAATTAGAGAAGGAAATTCTATACAGCAGACTCCATGGATCAGGCCCCTTGTTCCCCGGGCCCTCCCTGACCACCTTGTTTGTATGGTAGTAACACCAGTGATATATACAGTTATACAGAGTAAGGGGATACAAGCACAAACTTTGCGCATTCACCATAGTAACAGTTTGCACATACACCATAGTAGGAATACTGCATGTTGTTAAGAGACAAATCAGAGAGGGCCCTATCACGAAAACTAAAAACTGAAAAGAATTTTAGATGCTCATTGCCTTGCATTGTTGGAGTCCTGTCTTGATCTGCAACATGGAACACTGTATTTCAGGAGTATGTATGTTTTCCTGTGTCTGTGTGAGGTTCTTCTCATGCTTCAAAATAATACAGAGAAGCTACCTGATTTCAGATAATAATGACATTTGCAGGATTATGGGAGAAAAAAAGGGCATGATGAAATTGTAACTCTGATTCTCAAAAAAATTCACAGTTGGCAAAATAACATATTTCATCACAAAAACATTGTGGTATAGGTATGAGATCTGTTATCTGGAAACCCATTATCCAGAAAGCTCCGAATAACGGAAAGGCAGTCTCCCATAAACTCCATTTTATCCAAATAATCCAATCCAATAATCCAATGATTTTAAAGAAGGCTTGAGGTATGAAGATCCAAATTACGGAAAGATCCATTAGCCTGAAAACTCCAGGTCCCAAGCATTCTAGATAACAGGTCCTGTACCTGTCCTGTAGAAATTGTTGACTCATTCCTACTGATTAGGGTCTGTGGCTGCTGGTGCATTAATGTCCCACTGAGAATAAAAAGTTTCTAAATTCTAAGATTTTAGACTGTAGTCAAGATACTGTTGTTAGGGTACATTCATTTCGATGTGCATTACAGTATACTGCTTTTGGCAAACATTTTGGTTCTTTTCTGCAAGCGTACACGTACATTCTAGATAAAAAACATAGGAACATGAAGCACAAGAATGGCTTATGGCAACAATTATATCCATTTGAGAGAACACAGAATTTACAACTTAACGTGTTATGAATCAGCTATTTTGTAAATTTGGGCACCGTAATAAATAAAGGTACAGTTCAGGAAACAATAGATATACAAGAATGCATGTGGGTTTCCCCCAGGTGCTGCGTTTTCTCCCACACTCCAAAAACATACAGGCAGGTTAATCGGCTTCCCCCGAAATTGCCATGCTGCGTGTAAATGTGATAAGGACCTTATACTGAAATCTCCACTGAGGCAGGGTCTGATGTGAATGATGAGCAATCTCTGTAAAGCACTGCAGAAACGTGTTGGTGCAATATAAACAACAGACAATGTAGACTGGTTTTGTAACACTGGTTGTTATACAAACAGACCTTGGCGGTCAATTATAAAACCTGGGCAGTAACCCATGACAACCAATCAGATGATTGCTTTCAGTGTTCAACTTGTAAATGGATGAAAATAGCAAATTAACTGATTAGTTTCTATGAGTTTATGCCCTGGTGAAAATTTGCCCACTGTTTATAAATAAGCTCCACTGTATAATATTTATTTTGTGGATAAAAAAATCTTTCTTCGAGAAAATAAATGCCAGTAATGGCAAAAGGAAAATATATGCAACCGTGGATCCCCAGCTGGGAACTATAAGGTATCCCAGAAAGCTGGGCATCTCAGAATAGGCATGCCCAATGTATCAGTCATACACACCAAATAATATCATGAGATGGGAGATGGAATGGCACAGTGGCAAATTTGAAACCTAGATTCCAAATTATGCAGGCCATGATTCAGTTTTTGTGTTACAAATATAATGACAGAATTTTCAAAACCCGTTTTGGATGCTTTATCTCCCTTAGGGAAGCGCGTTGTGCAATGGGCATCAAAGCACCCCTTATAAGGTCCAAATATGTATTAAAATAAACATTTTGAGGCCCAAACATCTCTCAACAGATCACTAAATAGTGACTGTGGCATCTTGTAGCAGCCCCTCTGGCATTTGCCAGAATACACAGATTGCCAGTCTTGGCCTGCTCTGTGCCATCACTCTTAAGCAGCTGAGTTAGCATTTTTGACTACTGCAGCCCTATAAATGCATCTGTTTAAAATTAAAAAGTGCTTTTACATGACACTTTAAAGCAATTCCCAGACCGAGGAGCAGGACCCCCCCCCCCCAAAGGTGGCCCTATGCAATATAAAGCAGGGCAACTATGAAGGCCAATCAGGGTGAGATTTAAGCATCATTATTTATTTCAAAGTCAAAAAGAAATAAGGCCACTCCAAACTCACCTCTAGTGTGTTGTCTTTAATGTGGCTCCATATAATATCCTGGGTGCTCCACCACCAGCATTCCCACTGTAATTAGATGTACTCAGAGAAAATGAAAGGCTGCAGTCCTGATAAAGAGATGGTGAGCTATTGCAATAGATCACCTGACACGCCGCCTTTCATTTTCTCTGAGAACATCATTATTTATTTACTGGACTTGATAATTCTTTATGGCATTGGTTTTTATATACTATGGCCGAGTAAAGTTAGACCTAAACAAATGTTTCCATCAAAAGGGGAGTTAGAAAACAAAAACTCTCTAAATCTATACCAATGGATTAGATATGTTTCTCTGTAGCAGTTGGATTAGAAGTGAAATGTTTCCTAGGGGATAATGAGACTAAGTGGTGTGTAACACGGATAATCAAGCAGTAAAGTATTACAGAAAATCTCATAAAATTCACAACAAAAATGTTAGCGATCAGAATGGAAAGATGATGCATAATCACTAGAAAGATTTGCTATCGAGAGAATTGGTCTAATACATTTTCCGAGGTACCTACACAGGAATTTACAGGTAGGCCACATGACCTTGCCCTTTATTAAATCCTTTAAGAAGTTCACCATGCCTGAATCATACCCATTCATACTAAAATCTGTGCAGAAAGCATGCTACATAACAGTAAATAAGACTTCCCATCTGCATGTGTGTCATATTGCAATGGCATGCCAATTTTCTAAAACGAAAGCCATTAATTATGGTAAGAAAATGATGGCATACAGAAAAAGAAGTAACCATTTAGCAAACCCAAATCATGAGGTTTTGGACAAAGACTACATGAGTTTACACTGGTTACACTATGAGACTAGGAAATGAATATAGATAGTAGAAATGTTCTCCACATGGGGCCTTTATCAAGGATAATACAAGGTGATCAAAAAACCCATGAAGTACTCTCCAACTGTGCATTTTGGGCACCAAGTAATGTCATCAATCCAATTTGAGCTTATCAAATCAGGTCCTTATCTTTGTGAACCTTTCCAACTACTCTAAAGCTGGCCATAGACGCAAAGATCCGATCGTACGAATCGTGGATTCGTACGATTTTCGGACCATGTGTGGAGAGTCCCGACATTTTTCGTCCGTCGGAGATCGGTCGTTTGGTCGATCGGACAGGTTAGAAAATTTCTGTCGCCTGCCGATAATATCTCTGCGTGTATTGCCGATCGTACGATTTTCAGTGGGAGACTGTCACTAGTGTTGTCAGACATAAGTATCGTACGATTGCTGTCAGGGGCAGAACATTGGGTGATCTGTTCTTATTTGATCGGAATGGTAAAGACTTTGATCTGAATGGTTAGTGGAGGGTCGGGAGATGGGAAAGTCCGATCGTACGTTGATTCGTACGATCGGATCTTTGCGTCTATGGCCAGCTTAACACCATAAATTGTATTATATTTGATACAATCCCCATGTGGGACTGAAATGTCAAATGGTGAATAAAAGTTTGATTGATCATACAAGAGAGTCCTGATCCATCCATGTTATATATTGCATTTTGATCTGCCAAATCAGCCCATGGATATATACTTTCCTAGTAGGTCTGTGTATGGATTTTATTTGATGTGATTGTTGGGCAAATAACCGAAAAAATGAATCAGCCTGATTTGGATGATCTAGTTTGGAGGTCTCCAAACTATTTTCTTTGTGAGCAACATTCAAATGTAAAAAGAGTTGGGGAGCAACATGTTGCTCACGAGCTACTAGTTGGTGGATCACTGATCTAGGTGGTCAAATTATTCATTGAATAGCCTTGGCAAACAACCATATGTTCTAGTGTATGGTCTGCTTTACTTAAACTGGTACTTCTATCACTATTTACTAAGTAATTAGATAGTATGATAATTGCATTAATCCGGTATGCAACCATTTCAGGAGTACTGCAGCCCTGCAACCATTTTTTTTCATAGCAGTCTATTAAACTTACCTGTCTATGCATGTCTGAATCACTATCCTCTTCTTTAATACTATAAAGTTCTCAGCAGTACTGCAATTTCCTACATCTTTATTCTTTACAAATATCTCCCAGACATACTGTCTGCACTGTTCATGACCTATACTCCCGCCTTTCTGCTTTTATTACCACATCTAGTTTTTACTTAAAAGACTTTTTTTGCACCACATCTCCTCTCTTGAACTCCTCACCTCTCTTCATCAGTCTTTCCCCAAGTCTCTGGAACTTGTTGTCGGAGGCCTAGATTATTTGTAGGGTGTCTTATAACACCAAAGTTCCACACTCTATCCAACCTGTTGCTGGTCTTACTAGGCCTTTCCCTGAAGTAACACTTCTGTGCTCTGAATTGCTTTTGTTTTCAGTATAACATTTTTAATTATACAATTCTATGAAAAAAATCGCAACATATATTAAAGCGTTCATGCCATAAGAATCTTAATATAGCAAAACAGAAAGCAATATTTAAATCTGTTCATAGCTGCAGCTAAATGCAGGAAGGCATTTCTGCAACTTGCTGAATGCTAGGATCAATAATTGTCTATTTGAGAATCTTGAGAATAATAAAATGTATGTCCAGTATTTTAGGGGGGTTCAACTCCAGAACAAATTGTTATTTTTAATTGCTATGCTGCAGGAATGAAACTCACAAAAAAGAGAAAACTGCAAAGTACAGAGCAAAGTACCACGTTCTTTTACATAATAAGATGTGGCCATCATGAAAAGTGTTGCATGAGAGCTGGACATGGAGGTTCACTTGTATGGTCCTCATTTGTGCACTATTTAAGAGGCACAATAGTCTCAATGTGCAGAGGTAGGTCTGCAAGTAAGATATATACAAGTATATTAAAGGAGAAGGAAAGCTACAGAGGCATTTTATTGCCAATAGATCAGCTGCAATAGTGCAAGCTAGAATTGCTATATTTATTCTGTAGAATGTTTTACCATACCTTTTATTTATTATTATTAACATGTATTTATATAGCACCAACATATTGTGTAGCACTGTAAAGTAAATGTGATTATACAACTAAATCACATGAATTATATACAAAGAACATATGGAGTTACATACATCACAATCAATAAGTGGAAGTGACATGATTTAATAAGTGACTGGATATGAGGAGTGAATGACAGGGCAGAATCTAGGGTAAACCCAAGGCACCGGGCCTGGGGAGACGGGGTGATAGTGGAATTGTTAGCTATGATGGCTACTTCCGGGATGTTACTGCTGTTAGTTGAAGGAAATAGAACCATTTCAGATTTAGAGAGGTTTAATTTAAGGTAGCGTTGCGACATCCAGGTAGAGATAGCGGACAGGCAGGAGGAGACGCGAGTTAGGAGTTCTGGGTTGAGATCAGGAGATGAGAGATAGATCTGAGTATCATCAGCATAGAGGCGGTAGTGGAAAACAAATGAATTGATTAATTTGCCGAGGGAGGAAGTATAGAGGGAGAATAGTAATGGTCCCAGGACAGAGCCTTGAGGAACCCCAACAGAATTAGGTAGGGGAGAAGATGCTACTCTGTTGTAGGAGACACTGAAGGAATGATTGGTGATGTAAGAAGAGAATCAGGACAGGGCTGTGTCATGAAGGCCAAGTGAATGGAGGGACTGGAGGAGGAGGGGTGATCTACAGTGTCAAATGCAGCTGAGAGAACAAGCAGTATTAGTAGTGAGAAATGATTGTTGGCTTCAGCGGTTAAAAGGTCACCAAAAAGTTACCTGAGTAAAAAGCTCTAGAAGCTCTCTCTTTGTTTAAGATAGCAGCTGCAGTATTTGCTTGGTGTGACATCACTTCCTGCCTGAGTCTCTGCCTGCTCACTTACAGCTCTGGGCTCAGATTACAGCATAGAAGGGGGGGTTGAGCAAAATGAGCATGCTCACGCTACGGGCAAGGAGGTTTAGGGTCACACCAGGAGATTCGGGGAGATTTAGTAGCCCGGCTACTAATTGCCTCTTCTTTGGGGCAACTAATCTCCCTCGAACTGCTTCCCCCTTTCTTCCGCCTGCTAAAATGAAAAAACGGCTGCGGTATGGCACTCGGAAAACGAATCTCCGCATGTGCGATGCCTCACGAGGAAACTTTGGACGACTTCGGAAAACTATGTGCTGCGTGCAGGGCCGCCATTAGAAATCACGGGGCCCCGTACAACAAAATTTTTGGGGCCCCCTGGGCCCCGCCCACACTGACGACCAAGCTCCACCCCATATCCCGCCCACTCCACATCGCAGTTAAAAGACCACACAGACATCAGTGCTAAAAAAGTAACCCCCCCACACACAAGTTGTAAAAAGCTATTGATGGTCAGGGCCCCCTTATAAAAAATTGGGGCCCCAAAAAAAAAAAAAAAAATTTTTTTTTTTTTTTTTTTAAAAAAAACATTGGTGGCAGGGGCCCCCTTATAAGTTAAAAAAAAACTTGGGGCCCCAACAAAAAAAAATTTAAAAAAAACTAAAAAATAAACATACATTGGTGGCAGGGGCCCCCTTATAAGTTAAAAACAAATTGGGGCCCCAAAAAAAAATTTGAAAAAAAATTAATTTTTTTTTAAAAAAAAAAAAACATTGGTGGCAGGGGCCCCCTTACAAGTTAAAAAAATTTGGGGCCACCAAAAAGAAAATTAATTTTTTTAAAAAAAAAAAAAACAATGGTGGCAAGGGGCCCCTTACGAGTTAAAAAAAAAATTGGGGCCCCAAAAAAAAAGTTTTAAAAAAAAGATTGGTGGCAGGGGCCTATAGAATATTAAAATAATACATTGGTGGCCAGGGGATTAAAAAAAACCCCCACAAACTGGTGTTCAGTAGGATTGAACTCATGGCTTCAGTACTTCAACTTCGCCTCCTTTCGTGACTTCGGGTCTTTTCACCGCTTCAGGACTTCAATTTCGGCTGTTTTCGTGACTTCGGGTCTTTGCGCTGCTTCAGGACTTCGGCTGTTTTCGTGACTTCGGGTCTTTTCGGCGCTTCGTGACTTCGGCTTTTTCCGTGGCTTCGGGTCTTTTCGGCGCATCGGCTTCGGCTTTTCGGCACTTCCGCATTCGGCACGCAAGAGGCAAGACGTACGGCTCGGGCGCTCGTAAGGGGGGCCCGGATCTTCAAAAAATGCAGCGCTGCCGGGCCCCCCTTCATGCCCGGGCCCGGTACGCTTGTCCCCCCTGTCCCCCCCTGATGGCGGCCCTGGCTGCGTGTGCTTTAGCGCAGGCGACTTTTCATTATGGGAATGGATGGGAAGGCACGCAAAGGCAGGGATATTGTTGCCCAGAAGAATAGGCGATTAGTCGCCAGGCGACTAAATCTCCCCGAATCTGCCCATGTGTCACAAGCCTTAAAGCAGAATTTAAAAATTGTTATAGAGAAATAGCATTCAAATGTAAATTTATGGCAAAGTAGCATTATACTAATTAGCTGGTTTCCTTTTCTCAGACTCATCTCAGTCTTTCAAACAATTTATCCTCTGTGAACAGGAGAACAGTGAACTTATTTATTTAATGTGCTTGTTGTTTGTTCCAGAAAGCCATCATTCCAATTCATCAAGGTTCAGTTTTTTAGTTGAGTGCAGCTAGCAGATTGTAGAACCTGTCCAGAAAGATAATTAGGATATATTTAGTTGTGAATTTGATAATGTAAACAGCAAGGGGACCATTTACTTAGCTCGAGTGAAGGATTACAATAAAAAATACTTCGAATTTCAATTTTTTTGGTTACTTGAACCATCGAATTGGCTACTTCGACCTTCGACTACGACTTTGACTTCGAATCGTTTGATTCGAACTAAAAATTGTTCGACTATTCAACCATTCGATAGTCGAAGTACTCTCTCTTTAAAAAAAACTTCGACCCCCTAGTTAGCCACCTAAAATCTACCGAAGTCAATGTTAGCCTATGGGGAAGGTCCCCACAGGCTTTGTAACAATTTTCTGGTCGAATAAAAATTGTTCGATCGATGGATTTAAATCGTTCGAACGAATTGCGGTAAATCCTTCGACTTCGATATTCGAAATCGAAGGATTTAACTTCAACAGTCGAATATCGAGGGTTAATTAACCCTCAATATTTGACCATAAGTAAATTTGCCCCCAAGTGTGTGTATTCTCTTTTGTCATTTTTTGATTACTCACGGAGCATGGACTTTCTGTTTAATCATCATTCTGTTTTTTTTTCAGATGTTGACAAAATGCAAATATTCCACATCATTTTAATAATTGTAATATCTCATTTTAATACACTTGTATCCATCTATATGTTTATTTCTATATATGTTGGTTAATTGCACTTGCTTAATTATAAATAAGCTGATTTCATGATATATTTAGGGGAAAATGTAATAAAATTTGCAAAGAGAACAAATTTGCGAATAATAATTAGCACGATGCAATGTAATGTTTTTCATTAGACTTTTATTGCATTGCAAATCATATTTGCACAATACGAACCTGCTTAAAGTTGCCATAAACTTTTGGAACAAACATAATTTTTTCATTAAGAATTTTAATTACATACTCTCAACACTATTGCAAACTATAACATTTAGAATCACTATCCTACTGTCATGTGAGGGGCAAAGTGTTCACAAAGGCAAAATTGTTCACTTTGTGAACATTTATTCACATTGGAAATGAATTGCAAATATGTTTGCATTAGCAACCAATATTAAATTCCCCATTATACGGCATGCTGCCAATATAAGATTAAATCCTGAATAAAAGTTGGTTTCAACAATGATAAAGGTGAGTTATTGTTATTAAATGGTTTAGAGAAAGGCAAAGTTTGTGCATTTTTATAGTATTTTAAATTATAGTTAATTGTCAAATATTTATATTTATTACCTTAACGTTAAACAGAGTAAGAGCAACATATATGCATGTTATTTACCTCCTGAAAGTGTCTTACATTCCTGATATGCTATTGGTTTTGATGCATTTACCTGGTACATTTCTATTCTTTTTGCATGCACATGACAAAGCAAACAATTGACCAGTCATAATGTTCCCTAGTTGAGTACTTTTACATAATATAACTATATTCATTTATTACTAAAAATGATTTAGTGACAGTGAACAAAAACCCTAGTATGTTTGACTATGGGCATATGGATATATTCTTGCACCTGGAACACATTAAATCCATTTTCTCTCTGTGAATCACATTATCATCTCTATGGCCTGTTATTATTAATCTCTTGTCTAATGTTACTGAAATGTATAGTTAGAAAAACCTGGGAATCTTACTCTTTAGATTTTAGACATACAGGTATGGGACCTGTTATCCAGAATGCTTGTGACCTGGTGTTCTATGGATAACATCTTTCAGTAATTTGGATCCTCATACCTTAAATCTACTATAAATCATATAAACACTAAATAAACAGGCTGGTTTTGCTTCCAATAAGGATGAATTATATCTTAGTGTGGATCAAGTACAAGCCACTGTTTTATTATTACAGAGAAAAAGGAAATCATTTTTAAAAAGTTGGATTATTTGGATAAAATGGAGGCTATGGGAGATGGCCTTTACGTAATTTGGAGCTTTCTGAATAATGGGTTTCCAGATAATGCATCCCATACCTACAGTATATATTATGATGTCAGAAGAGTACAAATACATTATACAGGTATGTGATCCGTTATCCGGAAACTCGTTATCCAGAAAGTTAAGAATTACGGAAAGGCCGTCTCTCATAGACTCCATTATAATCAAATAATCCAAATTTTTTAAAATTATTTTCTTTTTATTTATAATAATAAAACAGTAGCTTGTGCTTGATCCAATTCCAAACTAAGATATATTTAATCCTTATTGGAAGTAGAGCCAATTGGGTTTATTTAATGTTTACATGATTTTCTAGTAGTCTTAAGGTGTTAAGATCCAAATTACGGAAAGACCCTTTATCCGGAAGGCCCCAGGTCCCGAGCATTCTGTATAACAGGTCCCATACCTGTATTTGTATATTATTGTATATATACAATAATATACTATACTAATATACTACTAATAATATTATATTTTCATTAAGGTGATTTTAACTTTCCTAAACACTTTTGAGGAGTTCTCAATAAATCCAGATGGATAACTTTCTCATGGCATGTAAATGTAATAAAATAGTCTCTAAAATATGGTATCTAGGGCAGGGATTCCCAACCTTTTGAACCCGTGAGCAACATTTAGAAGTAAAAGGAGTTGGGGAGCAACACTAGCATGAAAAATTTTCTTGGGTGGGGCATATATGTGCTGTGATTGGCTGTGTGATTGGCTGTGATTGAAAATAAACACCTACTTTGAGGCCACCGGGAGCAACATCCAAGGGTTTGGAGAGCAACATGTTGCTCACAAGCTACTGGTTGGTGATCACTGATCTAGGGCTAACCTGTTGCAAAGCCTTAATTGAAGATCAATGAAGTAAGCAAAGCTCTTTTTCAAGTACAATTGCCATGTTTTTTTCTCGCAATGCATCATTTCTGACCAGAACTGTTGCAAAGAGGCGATGCCCTTGACTCAATTGCGCTGCATCTAATGCAATTGCATTTAATCGTCCAAAAATAATGTAACTGGGCATGCACTTCATTGCAAAGCAGGTGCAGTTGCACAAAATACTTTTTGAAGTCTGCCTGGCATCATTTCCAGTGTTTGCTGGCATCATTTTCTGGTGATTGTCATGCAAGTGATGCTGAGGGAACCCTGGAGCTACCACCTGGTCTAGAGGTGGTGTACAATCCAGAACAGAAGGCAGGAAGAACCTTGCAGAGCTAACTATATGGAAGTGCAAAGATGGTATTTTGATGCAAATAGGTTTAATGCAAGTTGTGCTATGTGCAAAAGGCAACATTCCCCTCGAAAAAACATGATTCTCAAGAAAAAACTCTCTTCTAACAAACTGTTTACTTATCTTAATCAGTGCATGTGATATCTCTGCACATCACTGTGCAGTACTGCAGTTAAGACAGGTGATACATAGCACTTACAATATATTTGCTATAATTGCATCCAGGTATTTGCATGCATGTATTTGCTTAGAAAACGGTTTGCAAACTTTGGAGAAAAAAATAATTATAAACATAAATACAGGTGTCCATATAACATATAACTAAGCATCCTTGAGCAAACAAGATGTACATTAGCCAAAAGAAATGTGTTCCAGTAGCTTAATTGTAAGTGCAACAGAAGCTTACTTTCAAACACTTTTGTTATAGGCTAGTATACTGTAATGGTTCAAAAAGTTGGAGGCATGTTTAACTGGGGTTATCTACTTCATTTGTCTTTTATGTGATTACAATTATTGTACAGTCTTGCACATTAGCAAAGCTATTACAACCTTTATAAGAAAAGTAAATTAATATAAAGTACAAGCAAGTCTGACTAAGTTGTATCTGACCAGAAATGATGCAGGAAGCAGAAATGTCTGATATCAATGTATTCAGAACATTTGTTTCACCTGTCAGATCACTAGAAGCTAATCCAGTAAAGGAGGTTATTTTAATTATCCTAACTAAAGTTTACTCTCTTATCCTGTAATATAAAAGGACTTTCAGACCTCACCATGGGGCAAATTCACTAAGGCGCGAAGCGCCGAACGCTAGCGTTAATTCGCTAGCGTTTGGCATTTTCGCTACTGCGCAAATTCACTAATGAACGCTGGCGTAGTTTCGCTAGTGTTACTTCGCAACCTTACGCCAGGCGAATCTTCGCTAGCGACGAAACTACACAAATTCACTAACTTGCGCAGTGTAGTGAACGCTACCTTTTACGCTAGACTTCCTTCGCCACCTCAGACCTGGCGAAGCGCAATAGAGTAGATAGGGATTGTTTCAAAAAAAGTCTAAATTTTTTCTAAGTTCCAAAAAAACGCTGGCGTGTTTTCTACATGATGGCTGATAGGCTGAAAAAGATCGAAAATTTTTTGGGGCTCCCCTTCCTCCCCCCTACTTTTCATGGCAACTTACCTAGACAGTGGGCAGTGTGTAGGGCAAAATAAAATTTTTATTTGCAGATTTGAAGGTTTTCTAGGCATTTGTAGTGCAGATACGTGTTCCTCCATTGAAATTTGAATTTCGCGCCGTATGCAAATTAGCCTTCGCTAGCGCAACTTCGCTTTATATAGCGAAACAACGCTAGCGCAACTCCGCAACCTTACGCTACCCCTGTGCGCAACTTCAGATTTTAGTGAATTTGCGAAGCGCTGGTGAAACTACGCCTGGCGAAGTGCGGCGAAGTGCGGCGAAGTTGCGCCTGGCGCAATTTCGCATCTTAGTGAATTTGCCCCCATGTCTTTAAACACAGCAGTTATTTTGTCTTTTTAAACAGCTTAGGGACAGATGCAAAAGTGATGACAGTTTGGTTTGGTCCTTCTTTTATTATAAAATGCCCATCAGAAAATCATGCTTTGATCTATTTTCTTCCCAGGTTAATCTGAGCTATTATGTATGGGTCTAAGCGATAGCAGGAATCTGTTACAAGCTTATGTATCTTTAATCTATTGCTACTTAGCACAAGACTTATAAAGGTGGAGATATATTAATCCTCATGCTGATAAAGCACTGCGTATCTTGACAGCGCTATATAAATAAATGATGATGATGATGCTGATCCCTTATGTAGTATTTATAAAGAAATATATTCAATATATTATTATAATGCTCTTTCCCTACATACAAAGCATGTATGTTTTTTCAAAATCATTTAACCATTTACGGGCTGATTGTGCCATCTGTGAGCTGGACTGCAACCAGATTTTTTTTACTGTTCAACCAAAAACATGTAGTCTTGGAATATGCAGTACGTCAGCACAGCAAATTCCGCTATCTATCTTTCTTTTTTTTTTTTTACAAATATGTAGCACTATCTTAAAAAACATTTTACCCTTTAAGTGCTGCCCATTTGTGAGCTGGACAGCAACCAGTTTTCTTTCTTTCTTTCTTTCTTTCTTTCTTTCTTTCTTTCTTTCTTTCTTTCTTTCTTTCTTTCTTTCTTTCTTTCTTTCTTTCTTTCTTTCTTTCTTTCTTTCTTTTTCTCCTTCTCTCTCAATAAACAACTCCTGCTTGATTTCTGGCATACTTTTAGCCCACCCCTTCTGAGAGTAATCAGATCCCCAGACAAACTGCTTATGAAAAGAGAGAAAGAAACAGAACCAGCTGTTAAAACATAATAGCTGATTTCAGAAGATTATTTACCACAGATTTTGGAAAGTGTAGTATGGATCAATCTACTCTCCTCTACATCATGCTCTTATTAGTATTCCATATTCCAGCCGCATCCTTGCATTCTCTGAAGATATTTTCAGCATTTACGGAACAATTTCTTTGGCAGATGTTTAGTGTGGAAACACATCATGCTTTAATTTGTAAACCTGAGCATCTCTTCTATGTAGGTCACATTGGGTTTTCATTTCACAAATCTGTAAAAGTCATTAGTCAGTTGGCCAAGATCTCAGTGCATTATAATTATTTTTATAAATAAAAAGCAAGCATGCAACAAATCTTTTGTGGTATTATCAGACTCAAATGCAGACCAAGGCAAGTACAATTTTGTTGTTTTTAAATGACACTACTTATCAAAAAAAATGTTGTATCAAACAAAAGTGACATACAGTAATAGCATAACCAGAAGTTAAGCAAAATTGCAATTTAAAACAGTTTAAGAATTTGTCTTCCAGAATAATCAAGCTAAATTATACCACTTCAAAAAGTATATCAGGTTTGTTTATACTGTAAATGTTATGCAAAAATTAGTTAGTTAGCAATATACACATATGTTATTCGGAATAACAGAATGAGAACAAAAATAATTATAGCTATTCCAGTGCACTGCCCAAAAAAAAGTGCTGGGATCCTTCAATTCTCAAGGACCTCCCACTGGCCTAGAAGTGTAATTTTATTTATTGTTTGTAGAATTATAAGCTGTCTATGGTCAGCGTGTTCAGCAGTGTATGCAACACTAGTTTTGCTACAGTATACATTGTTTTTTGACCTGTGCGTTGTGCAATATTTAGGTTCTGATCATCTGCAGCTTCATTGCAATTGGTTTCTAAGCTATCATTGTTTTGGCACATTTAGAAATCTTCCAGAAAATATGGAGCTAATTTCAAACTGTTATTTCTTTTTTAATTTTTGTTTATTAGAACGCCGGGTTAAAAAGAAGCAGACATCCACAGTTGCGCCAGCCTTCAATTATATATCAGTGCAAGGGGGGAGGGGTGTCCGCCACATTTAAAGCAATTATCCTATATACAAAAGAGGACTTATCCCCCTATCCCGTTGCACTGTGGAAAATTAGACACAATGTATTACAGTAAAAAGCAATATTTATTAATAACCATGCTAGTGAAACAAATTAAAACATATTTAAAAAAACCAACAGCGCTGCTGGAAACAAAAAACGGGGAATACCCTGATGTTAATTAGTGATCACTATTTTTTATACTGGTTGAAAAACCTTGCGTAGGTAAAAAAATGTGGTTGGAGCAGTATAGATAGTTTGGTAAAGCGAATTAGATGTGAACTCCCGGCAGAAACCACATTAAGGGCATGTGTGCCAAAAAATGACTGTAAAAGTCATTAGTCAGTTGGCCAAGATCTCAGTGCATTATAATTATTTTTATAAATAAAAAGCAAGCATGCAACAAATCTTTTGTGGTATTATCAGACTCAAATGCAGACCAAGGCAAGTACAATTTTGTTGTTTTTAAATGACACTACTTATCAAAAAAAATGTTGTATCAAACAAAAGTGACATACAGTAATAGCATAACCAGAAGTTAAGCAAAATTGCAATTTAAAACAGTTTAAGAATTTGTCTTCCAGAATAATCAAGCTAAATTATACCACTTCAAAAAGTATATCAGGTTTGTTTATACTGTAAATGTTATGCAAAAATTAGTTAGTTAGCAATATACACATATGTTATTCGGAATAACAGAATGAGAACAAAAATAATTATAGCTATTCCAGTGCACTGCCCAAAAAAAAGTGCTGGGATCCTTCAATTCTCAAGGACCTCCCACTGGCCTAGAAGTGTAATTTTATTTATTGTTTGTAGAATTATAAGCTGTCTATGGTCAGCGTGTTCAGCAGTGTATGCAACACTAGTTTTGCTACAGTATACATTGTTTTTTGACCTGTGCGTTGTGCAATATTTAGGTTCTGATCATCTGCAGCTTCATTGCAATTGGTTTCTAAGCTATCATTGTTTTGGCACATTTAGAAATCTTCCAGAAAATATGGAGCTAATTTCAAACTGTTATTTCTTTTTTAATTTTTGTTTATTTCTATACCATTTGCCTTCTGCATACTTTTTAATATTTTGTTTGAGGTGGGTCACTTTGCAGTACAACTGTACTTCCAGGGAAACAATTCATCCTGAAAATTATTTCTAAAGGGGACTTTATGCTGCCTTTGCATCTCTATGCTCTGAGAATTTAAAGCATGCTCTAAAGAGAAATACATGCTCTAAAGATACTCTGAAGATACATCTTCATGCTCTGGTCTTAGGATAGGGTTCTGTTGGCTAAGCAGCAACACTGTACCAAATTGTAATTTAAAACAAAATACTGATTTCCATGTCCAGAGATGAGGGCCAACAGGTCAAATACAATTAGTTAAGGCCACACCCTCGTCTGCCTCCAAAAACATATTGTCTACCAAGATTACCTTTTTTCTGTCAACATTCACCATCTAAATGTCCATGTTAATATCAAATATTCTAACCTCAAGGCCAGTAGCACGAGAGGACAATTTTGGTTATTTTATCTGTAGCAGCCATCCTCGAATGCATTATGTTAGGTGATTAATTATCCAAAGAATAAAGTATAACTATAGGAAAGTCAGAGTTTGTAGCAGAAGCCTTAATAGCAGCAAGAGAAACCCAGCAACTATAACATACACATACAGAAAATTATTTCCAATCTTTTCATTACAGAAATATAAAACTATATTTATATAAAAATATATATTTAAATATAAATATATTTAAATATATTTAACTTTTTTGTAGCCTTAATAGGATGCATGCTGCACCTTTAATTGGTACTACAATAAATTACATTACCTTAGACCTGACAAATAAAACATTGGTCTCCAATCTTGAATAATTATGGAAATTGCAATAAAAGTATTTATTGTTCATTTCTAGTACCCAAATTAACTGGCTAAACATTGCTTCTAATGAATGCTTCTAAGCAAAACATTGGGAAATTGTACACAAACTTAAAACATGTCGAGTAGGGAGATTGACTATATTCTTCAGAACAGTTGTCCAATTTATTGTTTGATCAAGATGAATAAAACATATCACTGTCAAAGATAACAACCATTTCTCAACAGGAACAAATGAAGGCAGTACTATGGTGCACAGGAAGCTTGGAGAGTTTTGTAATAGAAATTTCACAGAAAATATTTCAATCTCAAGGAAACTGTGGTGATCAAACTACATGAAATTGTAGCTGGTCACTACCCATATTTTTCAATGGGAAGCACACATTTTATGACATATGTGAACAATAATAACCTCAAAATAAATAGATTTCAGTTAATAATTACCTGCATGCATTATTCATAGAATTTGAACTGATAATAAAACATTTTCAGGAGAACAATCGAGGGGCCCAATGCAACCCAGCATGAAGAAGACACCAATCATTTAAACTGTCTACAGAGTATTCACTTTGTTTTTTAAAGCCGAGATTTACAGAATAGAAAGACTGCACTATTGTGGAGTCATTTTAAATTCACTACTCTGTTTAAACCACTCCCAGCCAAGCAACTTGTGCACTATATTGATTCAGTGATGAATAGGAAGACTCATAAGGACACTCTCCTCTACTCATTGGCATTTTTTTTTTCTAACATGTTTCAGGGGTTCATCGCAAACATTTGAAGAAATGTGAAAAATAAATGCCATTACAGAAGGAAGAACATGCTTCTGAAATAATTATAAGAATACTCTCTCTCTCACACATTTTCGGGCATTTTTCTGGCAGAATTGCAATGACACGTAGAGGCATGTTTATCAAGGGTCTAATTTCAAATTCATGTGAGTTTTTTTAAACTGCCCATAAACTCGAAAATTGTATAGTCAGAATGTATTAATAAAATCGAATTATTAAAACTCAGACTAATTAAAACAACTGAAAACTCAAATCGAATTCTATTTGAATTCCATCAAACATAATTTGAGTTTTTCTCTGAAAAAAACTGAAATGTCAGGAAGGCTGCAAACATCTCCAAAATGATCTCTGGACGTGTCTCATTGACTTAAACAGCAATTCGGCAGGTTTTAGTTGGCGAATAGTCAAATTCGAATTCTTAAAGGGCCAGAGTTAGTGATGGGCGAGTTAATGAAAGTCGAAAATTGACGCGGGATTTTTGCCACCGTTGTTAAAGTCATTGGGCATCCGAATAGTGTTGATGTGCAGCGATTCTGATGTGAGTGAGTTTTCGAATGCACTGCCAAAATTATTTCACACGGGCAAATTTTTGCGTGAGTTTCGCAAATGGATTCGCTGGCGGCGAAACGCCGAAATTCGGTGCAAATTTGAGTCAGCCGAATTTATTCGCCCATCACTAGGCGGAGTATGCTAAATCTCAAAAATCGAATTTGAATTTTTTCGAAATCTCGAATCGAGTTTTGATAACTCCATAGTCAAATTTGACAGTATTGACCATAGAAAAAATTTAAGAATCAGAATTTTCAATTCAACCCTTAATAAATCTGCCCCATAAAGTGTTTTAAAATCTGCATGGAAACAATGATGGGGAAAAAAAAATCATGAGTCAGAAGAGCTTTTACATAGGGGATATGCATTCACATAGATACCGTATATACTCGCGTATAAGCCGAGATTTTCAGCACCCAAAATGTGCTTGAAAATCCTACCTCGGCTTATACGCGGGTCAGCTGCCTTACCGGTGAATTTGTAGGCCCGCAACCCATCCATGGGACCCCGATCCTAAGGAGCCAACAAGGAACATCCCCCTCCCAGCCAGAAACACGCCGCGAAGAAAAGCGCAACAGCGCAAGGAGTGTGTGTCACGCTGCCGGTGGTGTGCACGCTGACGTCATCAGCTCAGCGACAACTCCGGGCCGTAACAACTCCGGGCCGGCCCCCCGCAAAAAATCTTGGAGGGGCCCGGCGCCGGCTGCAGGAAGCAGTATCCCCGGCTCTCCCCTTCTGCCTGCCAGCATCTCCGGGCTGCCCCTACCCCAGCGATCGATTAAACTTTGAAGGGGCCCAGCAGCAGAGAGCAGCTTCCCCTCCCACCCACTAACAACTCTTTGAAGGCGATCAGCGCCTACTACAGGGAGCAGCTTCCTGACTCTCCCCTCCCATTGGAGCAAATTTACCGGTAAGGCAGCTGTCTTCTTAATATATCTATTTCATCTACCAGAGGTTTTTTTTATCATTGTACTATGAATTAATGTTTTAAGCATCATGGCTTGATTTTTAACATTAAACCGACTGTTTGATATTTCTGAGACTTTTCTGAGTTGTGTCTAGGCTTATACTCGAGTCAATAAGTTTTTCTGGTTTTCATAGGTAAAATTAGGTACCTCGGCTTATACTCGGGTCGGCTTATACACGAGTATATACGGTACATGTGCAGGACTGTCCTTATTTCATATGTGAAATGTATTGTTGCATTTAGATCTTGCTCTGATGTCAAATAGTAGTTAACAGTTGACAGTATATTTAAAGCTCCTATAGGTCACATTGTAGCACTCCATGCCTGCCTTTTAGCAGTAGAGTCATGGGTTTGTTTCTAACCATGGCACATATGACAAAAAACATACTTACTGAAATTGCGCCAGCAGCGGCTTCGCTGACATCGCAGCACTCTGCCAGGCGTAGATTCAACAGGACAACACTAATTCACGAAAATCTGAAGTTGCGTCCAGGGTGCTGAGCGCTTGTGAAGTTGCGCTAGCGTTGGCTAATTTGCATACGGCGGAAAGTTAAAGTTAAATGGACGTATATGTTGCAGCGAATACATTACAGTACACAAGCCCAGGGAACCTTAATAAAATAAACTAGAGTTGTTATATTGCCCTACACATGTGCCCACTGTATAGTTTATGTGCCATATGTTAGGAAATGTAGGGAGGAAGCCAGGTACCTCAAAAAAAAATTATGATCTTTTGCAGCCTATCACCCTGTAAAAAGTAAAAGACGCCAGCGTTTTTTGGGACTAGTTCAACTATTTTTCGACAAAGTCCTATCTACTCTATTGCAATTCGCCTGGTCTGAGCTGGCGAAGGCAAGTCTGGCGCAGTCAGTCAAATCTCATTCTTAGTGAATTAGCATAGTTAAGTTCGTTCACCAGAGTGCAACTTCGCCTGGCGTTAGGGTGCGAAGTACCGCTAGAGTCTATGTGGCAAACGCCTAATGCTAGCGCAAATTCGCCAGCGTGATGTCATTTCGTTACTTCGCCAATTTACTGGCTGGCGTAAATTCGCTAGCGAAGTGTACCTACTCTAGTGCTGCATCGCACCCTTACGCCAGGCGAAGTTGCACTATGACGAAGGGACGTAACTACGGTAATTCACTAACTTGCGCATTTTATTGAACATTACCTCTTGCGCCAGACTTGCCTTCGCCACCTCAGACCAGGCGAAGTGCAATAGATCAGATAGGGATTGCTTCAAAAAACGTTGAAATTTTTTTCTAAGTCCCAAAAAACGCTGGCGTCTTTTCCTTTTTTAAGAGAGATAGGCTGAAAAAGATTGTACATTTTTTTTGGGGTACCCTCCTTCCCCCCTATATTTCCTAACATATGGCACCCAAACTATACAGTGGGCACATGTGTAGGGCAATATAACACCTCTATTTTATGAAGCTTTCACAGGCTTGTGTAGTGTAATGTATTTGCTGCTACATATACGTCCATTGTATTTTAACTTGGTGCCGTATGCAAATTAGGCATCGCTAGTGTAACTGCGCTTTCCTTGACGAATTAACGCTAGCACAACTTAGCTACCTTTCGCCTCCCTGAGTGCAACTTCGGATTTTAGTGAATTAGCGAAGTGTGGTGAAGCCTGCGCTAGCGCAACTCCGCAGGTTAGTTAGTAGCCCCTATCTCCTTCGTTAGTGAAGTTACGAATTTTTGCCAGCGTTAGTCACTTCGCCCTTTAGTAAATTAGTGTTTTAGTGACTATAGCGAAATATATGAGCAAAGTGCAATTTTGAGCACAACTGCCATTTGCCCAGGTTTGGTAACCCATAGCAACCAATCAAATCTTTGTGTTTAAACAACACTATACATAATATACACTACCTGTTGATTGGTTGCAATGGGTTTCTAATCCTCTAGCACACTACATTCTTTATTACATTAAACCCTAAGAAGATTTTGTAATGTTTGGAGCAAGGTTTATCCAGGTCTATTTCAGTGCAGCAACTAATTTAGTAGCATTTGACAAAAAAAAAATATCCAAGTGGTACTTATGGGTTACTAGACGTGCCAACATTTCCCCCATTGATAAATAACTATAATACAATGTTTGTGCATACAGGCAGCTTGTTTCTGTTAAAACAAGATAGCTGTCAGCATGTTTCCTTGTTAAGACTTAAATAAATCTC
The DNA here is from genome assembly GCF_017654675.1 of Xenopus laevis. Taxonomy (NCBI): domain Eukaryota; kingdom Metazoa; phylum Chordata; class Amphibia; order Anura; family Pipidae; genus Xenopus; species Xenopus laevis. The sequence continues at coordinate 84,899,603 of NC_054376.1, forward strand.
TTAACCCCCTGTCTTTACTAAATAGTCATAGAGCAGAAGCAAGCATATCAACATTGATTTAAATGAGATTCGTAAGGAAACTGCCTGCAGGAAGGTTACGTTGAAATAAAACCTGTGAAAGGCTCAGGAGCAGTGAAGGAAAGCAAAGTGTGCCCTGCTTGGTAGAAAGGATTATTGCATCCTGTAGGAAGTAGAAAGCATTAGTCAAATAGTATCACCTTCAATGAATTTTATTACTAGTGTTATTATGATTAAATATATTATGCCTTTAAAAAAAAAAGCATCTAGCTGCCTGAAGGGCAATCATTTCTACAAGTACTAGGATGCTGTTTTTCTTTGAAAGTACTATCACGGGGATCCAACCTTATGCGCAACCAATTATATTTTGACAGATGAAAGTTTGATTAAATTTGGGTTTCTCTCTATAGCCTTGTACATTAAATCACAATCTTACTTTTCATGTAGAAGAATGACTAGTCTTGAAGGTCATGATTTAGCTTCTTATTATAACTGCAGAGTGTTAGCAACCTATGGAACATCCATCATGTACACTGAATGCTGAAGATTTGATGGCATTACTTTGTCAAGCCTGAGACTGGTTAACTTAACGAGGCAATAGCTTCATCAGTCATTTTTTTAATCCTAAAGGAGAAAATACCAAAATTAGTTCAGTGTTCAAAATAAAGATCAAATGTGCTTTAACTGAGAAGTTTTCTTTAGATCAAAATGAAAGGTGACCCAAAATAAAGAGTTGGTTTAAAATAATGGCAGCAGTACTATTAAATATCAAGCACTTTTATTATATATATATATTGTATATGAAGAAAACATTTGTGTGGAAAACAGGATCGCAAACCACAGAGCAAATGTTTCTTCATTACTTTTCAAGGTGATACCTATCCATCTGTTTCCAGCAGACTTCCTAAACAAGAAACTGAGTTTATGTAACCTCAAAATATTTACTTAAGGTTACAGGTGGCTATTTTATAATATCTATAGGACAATTATGTTGCTTTAGTTTGGCAGAGTGTCAACAAGAGACCTGAAACAATTACTGCTAACTCAGTCACATTGCAACTGATTGCTTTCAAAAGTAGGCAGGCAACTAACTACAGTATCTAACAATGGGGTTTGTTGTAGCAATAACTGGTATATGGGCCTCTGTTTGCTGGGGAAACAGTGTAAAAAGAAGCTGATGGCTCAGTGTGTTTTCGCCATGGCTAGTTGACAGCATAGATATATCATACAAATTAATAGTACAGGTATGGGACTCATTATCCAGATTATCCAGAAAGCTCAGAATTACAGTAATAATCTCCAATAGATTCCATTAACTGTAATAAGGAAACAGTATCTTGTACTTGAACCAAACTAAGATATCATTAATCCTTATTGGAGCAAACTCAGCTTATTGGGTTTATTTAATGTTTACATGGTTTATCAGACTTATGGTATGAAGATACAAATTACAGAAACATCTATTATTAAGAAAACGTTAAGTCGTGAGCGTTATGGATAATAGGTCCTATACCTGCATATGTAATCAATATGTATTATAGAGAGAGAAAAAAATAGAATGGAACAAATTACACAGGCCTTTAATTAATTTATAATGACACATTTCAGGCAGTCAAATGAACATCTTTGAAAGCACCTCCCCCAGTTTAACAGTCTATTTGATAGCACTGTAAAATAAGGATTACCGTATATACTCGTGTATAAGCCGACCCGAGTATAAGCCGAGGTACCTAATTTTACCTATGAAAACCAGAAAAACTTATTTACTCGAGTATAAGCCTAGACACAACTCAGAAAAGTCTCAGAAATATCAAACAGTCGGTTTAATGTTAAAAATCAAGCCATGATGCTTAAAACATTAATTCATAGTAAAATGATAAAAAAAAACTGTGGTAGATGAAATAGATATATTAAGAAGACAGCTGCCTTACCGGTAAATTTGCTCCAATGGGAGGGGAGAGTCAGGAAGCTGCTCCCTGTAGTAGGCGCTGATCGCCTTCAAAGAGTTGTTAGTGGGTGGGAGGGGAAGCTGCTCTCTGCTGCTGGGCCCCTTCAAAGTTTAATCGATTGCTGGGGTAGGGGCAGCCCGGAGATGCTGGCAGGCAGAAGGGGAGAGCCGGGGATACTGCTTCCTGAAGCCGACGCCGGGCCCCTCCAAGATTTTTTGCGGGGGGCCAGCCCGGAGTAGTTACGGCCCAGAGTTGTCGCTGAGCTGATGACGTCAGCGTGCGCACCACCGGCAGCGTGACACACACTCCTTGCGCTGTTGCACTTTTCTTCGCGGCGTGTTTCTGGCTGGGAAGGGGATGTTCCTTGTTGGCTCCTTAGGATCGGGGTCCCATGGATGGGTTGCGGGCCTACAAATTCACCGGTAAGGCAGCTGACCCGCGTATAAGCCGAGGTAGGATTTTCAAGCACATTTTGGGTGCTGAAAATCTCGGCTTATACGCGAGTATATACGGTAATAACACACATTAATGTCAGACCCCTCTAGCCTTCTCCACCTGTGGTACTAATACATGATTGACTGAAGTTCTAATGTAAACAGTATTATTAACTTTTATTTATATAGGACTAATACTTTTACACAGCACTAATCAGAGATTATTTATCATTAACATGTTACAATCTAAGTTCTTATTACATTCAAACAAGGGCCAATTCCATCTGTAGCCAATTAATCAGCCTGTATATTTTTCAGTGTGGGAGGAAAACCAAATACATAGAGGAAACCCACATAGATGCGGCCAGTATATATAAACCCCCTGCAAATTAGGAGTATAAATTGGAATCAAATTTAGGACCGCAGCCCTGCAGGGCACTAACACTAACCACTGAGCCACCAAGTTGCACAGTATCTCCTGATTACTGGATCTGGAATCTGACACCTGCATGTTTTTATTGGAACAATATTGGAAACAACATGCATGTGTCATTATAAGTTTATCATGCTACTAAGTATATGTTCATCAGTCTGTTATGGTTATTTGCAGGGTAAACATTTTGCTTATAAAACATTATATAACATTTTGTTCACAAATTTTGGCTAATTTTGAACAAACTAGCAAATTTTTAGGATGGGAAGATGAATACGTTTTGCAATACTGACAGGGTTGGTTAATGACCATCGGCGGCTCATGTAAGAAGTCATTAACTAATGAGGAATAGGATGAATCTATAATTCTTAAAATACCTGTGGGTTGAACAACTGGTTCAGTCCAATTAGGTTTTCCACGTGTGGAACTATTTTTCACAGTATCGGCTGAGGTTTATTTTCTGATTGCAATTTTCAGCATATTTGTAAATGGTTTTTGGGATTAACAAGATTCAAAATCCAGTGCACTACAAATTATTCATCTTCAGGATTATATGATATTGCCACAACTGGTCTAATAGCATGCTGAAGATTCTGTGGGAACTCTGGCAGTCAAAACACTTTTAATTGCTTGTCACCTCTTACCTTTACAACAAATGGGGTATAGTCTGCCTAAGGATTTGTGTATTTTTATGCTTATTAATATAGTGCTATTTGTATAGCTAGTACTTACATTTTTTAGAGTAATAGTATAAACAGAGAGAACAAACACCTCAGTAAATAAATATAAATATACACAGATAAAAATATTACATGGTACACAGGCACAGGAAGTTCCTGCCCAGCAGAGCTTACAGTCTGTGGCAAACACTTACGGTGACAAATAATCACAACTTTAAAACATTGATGCCAGCATGCCTAAGCTGTGCCAGCTGTTACCCCCTGAAAATGTCATAGTCAAATGTGTCAAATTACCTTCAAGAGGAAGTGGCAAAGGCCAGTTAAAGGTGTTTTGACTACTGTAGTACCATAGTGGCCACAGCATTTTATATGATAAAATTTGCCAGCATTTCGTTACTTTGCCGATTTACTAACGGTCGCTGGCATAACTTTGTTAGCGAAAGAGATAGACTCTAGCAGTACTTCGCTCCCTTAAACCTGGCGAATTTTCGCTCTGGCGAATGGACGTAACTATGCAAATTCACTAAGATGTGGATTTTACTGAATGTTACCTCTTGCGCCAGACTTGCCTTAGCCACCTCAGACCAGGCGAAGTGCAATAGAGTAGATAGGACTTGCTAAAAAAATAGTTGAAAAAAGTCCCAAAAAACGCTGACGACTTTCCTTTTTCCAGGGTGATAGGCTGCAAAAGATCGTAAATTTTTTGTGGGGTACCCGGCTTCCCCCCTACATTTCCTAACATATGGCACATAAACTATATACTGGGCTCATGTGTAGGGCAATATAGCAACTTTATTTTATTTAATTAAGGTTTCCCGGGATTGTGTAGTGTAATGTATTTGCTGCAACATATACGTCCATTGTACTTTAACTTCCCGCCGTATTCAAATTAGGCAAACTAGTGCTATTTCGCCAGCGTTCAGTGCCCTGGACGCAACAGATTTTAGTGAATTAGCGCCTGGCGAAGTGTTGCGATGGGAGCAAAGCCGTCGCTGGCGAATTTTCAGAGGTTAGTAAATTTGCCCCTTATGACCATATCATAATGATAACATAAAGTGGAATCCAAACCAATTGCTGTGATGGGGGCATTCATGCATATGCAGTGGACCTCTTAATTAACAGAAACATTTAAGAAGATGGTAGTACGATTGAAGTAGATAAGATGAAAACAGTTGTATAAATTAGTTACATGTATCGTCAGATCTTTAATGGTGGAAGTTGTACCATAGCTGAAAGAAGCTTCACTAACTTAGGGCAATGTATATGTTATTGCAGAAATACACTAAAACCGCAGTGCAACCACATAGCAGCTAAATTCTGAGGTTTCCTGAAATTTTCTGCTAAGTGAAATCCCCTGAGTTTGCTCATCACAAATCAAAGCTAATGTTTTAATAAGATTTGATATAACTATACAGCATTATTAAAAAAAGACCTGTATATCTTGTATGGTATTAGGATAAGGAACTATATAACTGGATTATGATAAACCATGGTTTGCAATTAACAAAAGTTCATTTTGAATCTCATAGATTGTACTGTAATTACAACAATATAACAGATATGAAAGAAGTCAAACCTAATGTAATACAGAAATGTAACACTTGGCAGCTTGACCAGTACTCAACAACTGAAAATGAAATATGATAAATAGCATCAGGTCTGCACCAAATAACCAAACATGTTTTAAATATAGTCATTATTTAATACAGAACAAATTACAGAAAACGTTGCACTATATCCCCATATTATTTGCAAATCAATTTCAATTCAAACTAATGTAGGGACCCATCTTCCTAGTTACTTGGATTTGCATATCCCAGTTATTGGCCAGGAAGCGCTGTGACCACTTCCTGCCTCACTTTGGTATAGTGCTGGGAAAGGAACGGCACTTCCTCTTTGCCTTCCACCTGAGGAACAGGGTGGATGTGTGCTCTGAGCTTGGGCATGGGTCCAGTAAAGTCAGGGCACTGGGCTCCATAAATGAGGCATTAGATAGTGGCAGGTGTAGCTCCTGTAATAGTACACTCTGTGTTACACTGTGCATGTGATGTGCCTGTACCACTTGTCTCTGAACCACTGTGATGTGAGTAAGCCCTGTGAATGTTCAATAAACCCTTTTTATTCTGTTTTACTGCAAGAACCTCCTAGCACCCATTCTTTTCCTGTTTTATTGCACAGTAGCCTGTGGTGTAGTTACACAACACCACACCTTTAATCTTCCATGTAGCGAAGGCCCTAGCCTGAAATGTTAGAGTCACTTGTAACCCATGCTCTAGTGCACTAGCTGGTAATTAACCCCGTTGGCCCGTATAGCCCGTAAAGCCCAAGATAGTGTTACACTAAATTCAATTCTAAATTAGCAGGCAATAGAGTTTGGAATCGAATTGCATTTGCATACCCCCTACCTGCTCCATTGTTTATGGTTGACTCCCTTCTGAGGCGGCAAACAGGTCAGTTTCTAGGTAATTTGGCTCCAAGGGAGAGACATCAAAAAGCTCATTCTGCAGGATTAACCCTCTAAATTAGCTTCCACTGTCTGCCATCTTCAGCACCTTTCGAATGAGTAAACTGGTTTTGTATTAGCTTCACTTGCATCTGGATTACTCCCATATTTTATTGTTTCCCACTCTGTTGGGCCCCTGATGCAAGATCAACATCTTCAGTTGTATGGGAGCCATTCTCTAACTCAGAGGTTTTCTTTTTGTACAGAATTAATTATACATTGATTTCATATCTGGCATTTAAGTTGCTCCACCTATGGGTGGGCCATCCCCACTGTTTTGGAACATCTACTGTACTTTGACAACCCTGTAAAACAGCTGTTCCTACTAGTCCATTGAAGAATTAATTTATATCCATGATTCCCAATGGAGAGCTTCAAGATGCCTGAAGTTATAGAAATATAAAAAGTGGCAGTTCAACTGTTTCTAATGAAGAAGAGCTTGTTTCATATGCCCCCATTCAACAAAATCATATTTTACAAAGACAGTACATGCTGTGAAAATACTTATTAATGACTAGAATACTAGATTTTCATAACTCTGGAAAACATAATGCATACTGGAGTAGAGATAAGGTTAGCTATATTATTTACGCTTGTCCGGGCCTGACTGTATCAAAATCGATGTCAGTCAATGTTCTTCTCTACAGGTTTTGTGCTTTGAGCTAATGCTTTGTTAGAAAGCTTTTTAGAGACATACTGTATATACATTATTCTTGTATAAAAGATATGATTTTTAAAAATAAAGTGCTTGATGAGAAAGATAAAATGCACATTGATGACTTATTAATCACTACTTTGAAAGCACACATCTGTCTTCTAAATTTATTAAATGCACTTATAAAATGTAATACCTTCCTCTGGCTGAAAATAAATGAGCAAAATCATAGGTAATGAATATTACATCAATTTAAATCAGTGAGATTATAAAAATGTCAAAAATAATTTTAATCTTAAATTATAATGAAATTGCATGACATACTTCAGCATATAAATCATGAACAAATATTGGGATTTTTTAAATACAGCTGTAAAAATTAATATACAAAATATGAGTTGCTAAAATGTGATTTTCTTTGAAAAGGTTGCATCATCATAAAACTATGAATATCACTAAAATGTCAATATTTTTCTTTTCCACCAGGATATAGTATGACATATATAAGATTATGTATGATATTATATATATTTTTTATATAATTATGTATATCTAAACATGGTACAAGTAGGGCTAAAGGTTGTACCATTAGGGAAGACTCATTACAAACATTAAAATTGTGGCTACTAAACTGGACTTAAATATCAAACATTTAATATAACTCCTGGGTAAAATGTCATCAAAGGCTATCTTATTTCTTCCTTATCTTTTTCTTTAACTTTTCTGTAGTTTCACTCCCTAACAAAAAAACAGCAAGGACAAGGTATATTATCTGTAGTGGTTTTCTTTAAATATAAATAATCTTCTTTTATTTGCTCATAGCATGTACAGAGAGAAACTATAAAATGATTGCCATATCCCCTGTATTAGGAAAAGACTTTTAGGAAAATACATTTAAATGAAAGAATTAAAGTAAAGAAAAGCTGTAGAGGGCCACTTTAAATACAAATAGATAAATAAAGCTCTCTGTGAAGAATAATGTGCCCATATGTTCTACTGAATAGTTTTATTCATACCAAGCTAACATGAGCTCTGGTTATGAATGGTTTGTTTTCTCTTTAAGATAAACATTTCAAAAGTATTTACAAGAGTGTACTATCTATAGTTACAAGTTGTCTTTAGAAAAGAAGGTAACATGCTGTATGCCAAGAATATCATTCACATGATAACATTTTTACAATGATGGTGCTTTAGAAACCATAACAAAGGAAAATATATATAATAAGCCCTTTATTTGTGGTATGAAATTATATTGTTCTACAGAAATGTTTTTTCTACTAAGTTCTGTATACTTGTACAAGTATGGGAACCTATATCCAGAAAGTTCCTAATTACAGAGAGGCCATCTTCCATAGATTCCATTTTAATGCAATAATTCACATTTTTAAAATTGATTTTTCTTTTCACTGTTATAATTAAAGAATACCTTGTACTGATCCTAATTTAGATAGAAGCAATCTTTATTGAAGAAAAAACAATCCTATTGGGTTTATTTAACATTCAAATGATTTGTTATAGCAGACTTTAGGTATGGATAACAGGCCCCATTCCTGTATAAATTGTCATTTGTTATTTCTTGACTGTTATGCCTAAAAGGCCATTAAATTATAAAAGCCCTAATTAAAGGGTTATGACTACATGGATACATTTAAAATAACAAATTAATATAAACACACACACAAACACACACATATATATAAATACACAGTACTTACATGATACATTCATGCATGTCACTAGTAACGCAAAAAGTCTATGCTTGTGCATAAGTAAAAATATATGCAAATCAAGCATTTATGGGCCTTCGCTGGACTATATTAGCACCCAGCACAAGCATGGAGCACCCTGATTCACTAAAAAACCTTTCCATACTGGTAGCTCTCAAAAGCTATCATAATGAACATTTTCTTGCCACAACTGATCATATCAGACATCTGCTTTCATTACAGAATGGGGTCAATGTAAGTGCTAAAGGAATGCATGACAGTGCTAAGAACTGAGTTGTTGGACTAACCCGTTGTTGTCTAAATAGTTGGGGATAGATTTATTAATATATGGATACTTGTTTTTTAAAATCAATATTCTAAAGTTTTTATGCTTAATGTTATCTTAAGGAAATGAAAAAGAGGTTCCGGAATATAATTAGAAAATTAATTTAAATTAAGCCAAAATGCATCTTTAATTGTACATTTGAAGCTTTATAGATAATCTCACCCCTTTTGTCAACAGAGAAATAGCAAGAGAGGAAATGGTCACAGGGAAATAACAACACCTCTTCTTTTACAAACTTTTCTCCTCCATTCCATAGCAGCTGCAGAAAAAAGAAACTTAATTTCAAGTCAACACCTGTGAAAACAGAACACCATCAGAACTGAGATTTTCACCCCCTTGACAAGCACTCAGCCGTCTTTTGTTTGGCTGCCCTTAGACACAAGCATTGTTGATCTGTCCTCTCTGGTCAGCTCAGCTGTGACAGCTTGAAATTAGACCATTATCTACTATTGAAGCAAGGTGCAAAGAACAAATAGAGTAGGACACCATGGGGGATGGAAGTTCAGAGAAACAAGAAAAAAAATCTCTTTTCCTGGGAGATTCTGAGTGTTTTGGTAATGTTCTTACTTTCCCTAAGGCTTTTTGTAAAGTTTCCATGAGCTGGAATAAGAAAACTTGATTGTCTCCTGTGGCTTTCACTGAGTATCCAAATGTGTAACTTCACAAGCTTTTTCATTTACATAAGACTAGTGTAGTACTACCCCTAGTTTTTAATTATCTGCTAATTTACAATTGAAAACACACTGTAAAATGTGCATACCCTCACTGTGAATTTATAATGACTTTGCATGGTACAAGTGGAATTCAACTTAAGGTTTTGTACTTAGGTGACCCTTCTCCTTCACTATGGTTAAACAATCCCATTAAATATGTGTGTGTATATATGTGATTGTTTATATCATTTTCAGTATTAACATTTGAAATCCACAATTTATGGATTATATTTTTATATATTAACTTATAAGGACCATACAACAATTTTGCATAAGAACACTTTATAGACACAATGACGTGATTTTATTGTATTTTCTTACTTTATGATCGTTTATAATATACTAATGGGCATATTTATTGTCTTGTGTTCAGAATAATCTTGTGTTTTAGCATTGGTTGCTTTGTTTTCTCTTTGTGCTGCATGGCTGGGTTTTTTAACAAAGTAAATAAAAAGCTCACCACCTTAAAGCAAGTGGGATAAAAAAGCTATCAATGCCAGAAAATTTGAGTGAATTGAAAAGTTGCATATTCTGGCATTTAATATGCCTGACATTTTTGTTACACAACAAAAATAAATATTCCGCACTGTATCTTCAAATTCATACAAAACATGTTTATCATATGTACTTGCAAAAATGTTGAAATCAGAATTTACTCTTTGTGGCGGTGCAATACATTTTATTGTAAAATGTTCATATTAGTGAATTAGTTTGTAAGTCCCTTCAAGCAATAAATAAAAAGAAATTACTATGCTCTATTTTAATTCGGGAAAAGATGGTATTTATTACTTATAGTTACTGAGGAGTAACATGTTTAATTTCCTTTCAACATATTCACTGCATATTAATATATCATTTTTTTAAATATATTTTTCATGCTTTCCATAAGTTATTCTTCTGTGTCTGTTGGATCATGTTTTTTTTTTAACTAAACATTGGACTGCAGTTGAAAAAGTTGTAAGTAATCCAGGTTCAGTGAATAGCTAGAAAGAGTTTGAGAGAATAAGTGTTTCCCTCATGAAATGGGATTTTAGAATTTGGCTCTAGAATAGATCACACACAAATTTATTTTGCTAGTTGAAGGAAATCTATAGTTAAGAGGTACATTGTTCCTAAATATAGACATAGAAGTACACACCTGTTCCATGGGGACTGATTATGCAATATTGAATGTTAATCTATAATAAAAATAACTTTTATATAGATTGTAGATGAGATATTTTTAATAATATTTCTAAATATATGTAACTGAAACCTTATTCCTCAGTTGGACTTTATGGCTATGTCACACAAGAAGTTTTTTTTCACCAGGATATCCACAGCAGGGGGAGACAACACCAATCCACTCCCTTCCACTGAGACATCAGTGTGCATTGACAGACACAACATTTCCCTGTCAGGGGGTGGACTTCAGCATGAAAACACAAACGTTTACATTTATGTGTCCATGTAGCCTCTGTGCAGACAGGTTGCAATAAAATCATTCTGTAGGATTTACAAAGTCAGAGGGTTTTCATTTGGGCTACCCTGTCATAATTTAGCAATGACTATGATGCCATTAGCATGCTCAATTAGAATTAGTTTTACAACGATAGACGTAGAACAAATTATGATAAAATGGCACCTTTGTTTGAAATGCAAACTTGGCATTTTTTTACCTATCATACTATTGAATAGTAAACTGTCCATGCTCCCTCTGTTGTATGAAACGTAAAACTCATACTACACTTAGCTATTATAAATCTCAAAGTGAAGGCAATGTACAAGTATTCTAATAAAATCAAAAATTTGTCCATGACAAGAATTTTCTAATGCTGAAAACACGTAAGCCATACTTGCACCATGTTTTGTAAAAAAGTTAGTTAATATATGTTTTCCTTTTTTTTTTTTTTTAGACTATTAAGCATTCACTGATCAGACTGATAAAGTCGTCAATGGAATGTAATATTGTTCAGATAGTTTAAATCACCTGTGTTTTCATTTAATTTGTTCTGCAAGGACAAGAATGCAAAGAGCTTAAGATCAGTTCCTGCATCCATATTGTAGGATGTCTCCTAAGTGAAACCATGTGAGCTGTGGCTTCATATTCCTCAACGAAAATATCCCACAAAGCAATATTCTCGTGTCTTCTGATATTTGTGGAATATTCTAATCAGTAGACTGCTATCTTACAGCTTTCCATGAAACATGCACAAGTCCAATCTGCCTCATTGACTGATTGTCTCATGTGGGTGTTGCCAGCACCCCAAACACCTTGACTAGAATCACCAGAGTAGGTTTTCAGATTGACTGCAATTGCAATCTAATGTGATCACAGGATTACTTGTAAAAAGAAATCCTTCCTGAAGGCCCCCAACATGTAACAATGCTTGTCTAGTAAGATAAACTGTCCAACAGTAAGCTAAGTGTAAAATAGGTCTAAAGGTCATTATTTCAAAGGGTACTACAGTAGATATGTGAAAACAAGAAGGACTGGAAAATGGCTTTGAGAAAAACGTATTATTCATGAATAAAAAGGAATAAAATGGTGTATAAAAAAGTATACAACTTAAATAATGCCTGATTTAAGTAAGCAAAAATACATTTGCAAACAGAAATTTGTAATTTGCAAAACTTTAGCAAATTAATTTTTCTGCAACCAAATTTGTGGCATAACTCAAATACAAAGGGGGATATTCACTAAAGGGTGAATTTTTGCCTCGGAAGGCTTTGCCATACTTTGTGCCACTTCATCAGATGTTAATTTACAGTGCATACACTAATTCATCAAAATGCGAAGTTACGTTTAGGCAGTCGATCGCTGGTGAAGTTTCGCCAGCATAAATTCCTCAGCGCAAGCATTTCATACAGGATATGATGTCAATGACATAAGATTGAGGAGGATGTAGCTTCATCTTATCAGTTTACCAGGTATAACCTGGCAAAAAAAACTCTGGCGAAAGGAGTAATGTAAAGGAAAATTCACCCTTTAGTGAATTTGCAGAGAAACGATCGTTCATCTGTGTGAAAATTTGCCTGGCAAAAGGGTTTGAAACTTTGTTTGCGATGTTCTCTTTTGATAGCGAATTGTCCTCTATGCCTGTTAGTTAATCAGGGATGTCACTGTGGATGGTATTTCTGGTGAATTTTCATTAGCAATGGCCACTTCGACCCTTTAGTAAATTTGTCACAGAGTGTGAACTTTCTAAAAAAATAATTTCTAAAAAGTACGTACCAATTTTGAATGCAATATTGGGTGTTCCATTTACACAGTCACAGAAAATCAAGGGACTAAAAAGATAGCACTTGTATAAACTGCAACAGTGGCATATTCCAGCATAATTGATCACTGATAGTCTTAAACTGTGAGAATATTGAACTTAAATATTTAATTATGAATTACTGCACCAGCACAATGTATGTATGCACTGTGTGAGCAAATGAGTTTCTAAAAACCTGTGTATTGGTATTTGCAATTCACACTCGTGTCATGAATTGCATATTATATACCCACAAGCCAGATTTATGTTTGTAGTCTTGTCTTCCAATCTCACAGAGCTCTTTCTAGCAAGTGGTTATACAATTGATCCCCTAAGGAAAATTTTTCCTTTGAGCATAGTAGCAGATAGATATAAAATCCTACATCTTAGAACCTCTGTTAAAGAAAAGAGAAAAAGGTTAACAAAGACCATTATTTAAAACGATGTACAGGTGACAGTTCTATAATTTGAGATTATTTCTCTGCTTGTGACATTAATAAGTGATCATTTACTATCTGTATTTATTAATATAGGGGATAAAATCCTCTAAGAGATCGTGTGAATAGTGTCACCAACTGATAATGTATAAATTGCATGCCATTAATTTTAGTACATAAGAATGAATTTGTGTATCAATATCAGTAATGGCATTAGTTTGCAATTCACTAGGTGCAAATTAGTTCAAATTAGGTGTGTAGGCCCAATACGCAAACTGATCCCTGGAAGTACCACCTCATCAAGACAAATGTTAATTTCAAGGCTTCCTGGTATCTGTGCACCATGTAAATTGAGCAGGTTGTGGCCAATAGATGACCAATTCAGTTGTTGGACCTCCAGCTCACAGATTTGTTTCATAGCAGTTGTTTTCAGACGTTTTCACTTCAAACTCACATTGGAGGTTCAACCTTTGTTCAGTGACCCACTTGGCTAATAAAAATGTTTTATAAAAAGAAGCCAATAGGGTCCCTAAAAGTTCAAAAGGCATTTCTAATGACTGGATCTATTGGTTTTATTTTCCAGCAAACTCTGTTTATTTTCTGTTGTTGATAACACTGAAGCATTCTCTCACCAGGATATACCTTGAGAATGAAACAAAATCTTTTTCAATACATTTGTATTTTACCAGCTTTTATTGTTGTTCTTTGTTTCCCCCTAGTGTTGGACATAAATATTTTTTTACAGATACCCGACCTATTGCCTCTGTATAATTTTAATACTATTGTATATATGTCTAACATAAATATAAGAAAAGGCGCACAATCTCATAGAAACCTTCACACCCACTAGAATACGAGTTCCATTGTATCAATCATTACAATTGGAAAAAAAATCTAGTGAACTTGCACATTTGTAGTTTTTCTGTCTTCTGGAAATAAATTTGATTTTTAAAAACGTTTCCACTTACAGGTCAGTAGGCATTTGCTTAGTTATACAAGGGATCCAATGGATACATCCCTGAGTTTGGAACAGCATTTTACGATTCAGACCCTGCTTATGGCAGAATATGACTGGAGAATATGTAAAAGAGCAGAGGGGAAAAGAAGCTAAAACCTTACTTGTATGGAGTAGAGTTCCCTCTACAGCTTAAACAATGAGAAGAGCTGGAGTGCATGTGGCAGAGAGAGCAAAAGTGCATCAGTGTGCTGTTAGTGTATCAAGTCCTAAATGTTTTTCCTTTTCTAAAGGGTTTGTTCTTGACAATGGGTAAGCACTATAGAATTTAATCATAGTGTCATCATAAAGTCAATCACAGAGATGAGGACAGCATCCAGCAAGAACTACAATTTGAATGCATAGAATTAAACTGTTTAGAAATGCTGAACTACAAGTCAAATAGACTTGCAAATTGTTGTTGGCAATAAACATTATATTCTATAGACATGAAAAAATAAATATAGATTTGTCAGCCCAATGAAAAGCAGCAAATACAATAAAATTTTAACATCTCTTAACAACACGGAGGGGTTGAAGTCTACGAGATGCATTTTGAATGGTACCATATGGTGTATTTCGGGGTTACGTCTGTCTGAGTGTTTAATTTAAATGCTTCTGAAATAAAAACAGCAAACTGTGTTGTGGTTAATGTGATTTCAATTTCAGCTGTCATTCCTAAATAAGCCAGGCACAACATTATACGTAATAAGAAAAGACAATCTCAGACTGCAAAGTCAGTATCTGTAGGATTGTTGCAAGGTATATAATGAATAAGAACAGGGCTGGTTTAACTACCACAAAGCAGACCCTGCGATGAGAAAGGAGAGGGGGATCCTGCTGGTCGAGGGGTCTGCTGTATGATTACCTCCCTAACCCCATGTACAAGCCAGGCAATTTATGGGTGGATGGGGAAGGTGTGGACTAGGGGGTGGAAGATTGCAGAAGTGTGGAAGCTAAGGGCGATGCAGTGGGAGACTGGATATTCTTTTGCTGGGGGGGAGGGGGGTAGACCAGTATCATGATGCCACTGAAGAACAGCTAGGATTTAAAAGCATATATTTTATCCATAATACTTTGGGATTAATTTAAAAAATGATAACCCTCATTATTATTATAAGCTTTGTTCACAAACAATACATGGCAATTTGACAGGCAAATTGAAATACTTCAAGCGATTAATCTATTTAGTGTTCAGATCTTTTAAGGTAAGAACGTTCACTCATGGAGCAGATTTTCATTAAGGCAAACCTGCATAATAATAATAATTTAAAAATGAAAAAAAAAGCAGTAAAAAAGTTGATCTGACCTGCTATACCAGCTGTCTGCCGGAGATAAGCTGTTGCCTTGCTAGATCTCTCTGACTGTACAGAGAAAAGCAGATGCCAGGGCAACTCTACAACTAAGAGTCCTGTACCTGGTGGGGTAATGCCAAAAACTACCATATGGAAGATATTCCTCCAAAAAAATGCCTTGTCAATGATAGAGACAGCTGCTCTTCTTGTGCAATGTTGGATGGGCAGACTGTCAGGTGAGACACCATGGAGGGACAAGGGGGCATCCACAACATCATATTTATGGGAGCAGGATTGATCTGGGATACAAAATAGGCCCTGGCATTCCAAGTACAAAGAGCCCCCCACCAGCCCACTAAATAGTGACTGTCTATGGCATCTTACAGCAGCCCCTCTGGCATTTGCCAGAACCCACACATTGCTAGTGGAATAATATAGGCAAGATGCACGCTTCCATTCGTTAAAGCGCTTGTACATAAGTTACATGTATCCAAAAATACAGTATATACAACACTGTTTCATTGGTACAGGTATAGGATCTACTTTCCACACCTGTGATTTTCTGGATAAGGGGGACTTTCCATAATTTGGATCTCTATATCTTAAACCATGCTAATGCATGTAAATATTAAATAAAATCAATAAGATTGATTTGCTACCAGTATGGATTCATTCATCCTTGGCAGAATCAAGTATAAGGTTCTGTTTTATTACTACATGATAAAGCAGGAAATCATTTTTATTAATTAGAATTATTTTCTTAAAATGAACTATATGGGAGATGGGTTTCTGTAATTTAGAACTTTTTCGTTATTGGGTTTCCGGATAAAGGATCCCAAACCTACCACATACAATTATTGAATCCACGGGTGTGAGTTAGTAAGTAAGCCCCTGGGCTGCACTGTTGGTATCACTTTTCCTCTGGCCTGAAAATATCTGCACTGGGTGCCGTGGCAATATATAGCATTTACTTCATGTATGGAGACTGTTTGACATACGAGTCTCCCATAAACATGGTAGTGTTCAGGACTTGTTATACAAAACCATTCTACTTGTGTGCATTATTCCTCTGCTGAGTTTCTAAAACATGGACTTTGTGACAGTCACAAAGTTCATGTTCTGGTCTGGCTGAACTTTTTTTATTTTACAAATGTTCTCCAGACTAACTTACTGCACAAACTTTTCTTTATAAGATATCTGTTCTCCCACTATATTCAAAATGTGGGTGCTCCTGACATTGCCTGAGAGTTAGAGATTTGCTTCAGTTATTAGTTTATCACAACATACAGTTACACTACGGAGCATGTGCACAGATATATTGTATAGGATTTAGAACATGAAGCCAGCCAGCTGGTCATTTTTAATAAGGTTTTCATTAAAATTAATTGATCTCAACAATTATTGATTATGTGGCAAATATTGCTGGTTGTTCTATTTTTTTAAATAACTGTTATTATGCAGCCTTTGTGGGGAAATATACAGATAGAAAAAGTTGTTTGCATGCCGCGATTTGGGTCAAACCCATACAGTATATCTGTTCCCAGATTTCGCTTTGAAAATTAGGTAACTTTTAACTACTGGGACTCACTGTTGGATTTGGGTGCAGGAAAGGTGACACTGCCAGTGGCATAGAGTTATGTGTTATGAGATACAGAAAAAGTGATAAAAATTATGCTTGTCATTGGCTTGAACCAAAATGAGGATATAAAGGCAAAAAACGGCAGCACGCCAAGGATTTTAAACAAAGTTCAAAGAAGAAGAAAGAGCAGGTTTATTAGAATCCAATGTTTCAGTTCCTATCTGGAACTTTCATTGGTATTGATATTCCCTGATAGGGATGTAGCGAACTGCCGATTTGGTGTTCGCAAACGCCGTTCGCGAACACCGGAAAAAAATGCGAACGTTCGCGAACAGTTCGCGAACTTCGAACACCCGCTAAAATCGTTCGATTCGAACGATCTAAGGATTTTAATCGTTCGATCGAACGATTTTCATTCGAATCGAACAATCGAAGCATTCGATCGAATGCTTTTCATTCGATCGAATGCTTACAATCGTTCGAACGAATGGAAATCGTTCGATTTTTAGCGGTCGAAGGAATTCGAATGGTCGAATGGTCGAACGATTTGTATTCGAATCGAACGCGAACTCAAAATGCGAACGTCGCGCGACGTTCGCGAACATTCGGCGGACGCGAACGGTCGAAGTTCGCCGGCGAACAGTTCGCTACATCCCTATTCCCTGATGAAAGTTGGGGTGGAGTGCTGTAGTTTTTTGCCTATATATATATATATATATATATATATATATATATATATATATATATATATATATATATATATACACACATCCCTGTTTTGTTTAAAGGGTAAGGCATTTTTCAGTAGCAGTATGCACAAAATGTCTCAATGTCTTAAATATATTGATAATGGGTTGAGTGCAGAGGACTCTTGTATTTGACTATATGTATTTTGTGGTCACAGCCTCATTGCACCCCCGCCTAATGGTTTTAAAAAATAGTGGTGAACACAACTTTCCCTTGTTTGTTATAGTTATACAGGAGAGTGACCAGCTCCATGTTGTAGCTCCCACCCTTCCCAGCTATAGGTGATCCCACTGGTGTCTAATAAAAGGGCAGCCAAGTTTGGGAGTTTTACTTTGAAAGCAGCTAGTAAGTTGCAGGTAAAACTTGGTCCCTTTGTAAAATGTATAATGAAGCAATTCAATTCTTAATGAATCAGATGAAAATTGAGCATAGGACTGGCCAGATATGGGATGACGTTGACGTAGTTGGCCAGCTGTATGCCCAAAATGTCTGAATGTCTTAAATATATTGATAATGGGTTGAGTGCAAAGGACTCTTGTATATATATATATATATATATATATATATATATATATATATATATATATATATATATATATATATATATATATATTTATATATATATATATATATATATTTAAATAGGATCTGTTATATGGAAACCTATTATTATTGGATTGCTCCAATTTATGGGAGGCCATCTCCCATAGACTCCATTTTTGGCTAATAATTTACATTTTTAAAAAATATTGCCTTTTTCTCTGTAATAAATGCACTTGATCCAGACTAAAAGATAACTAGTCCTTATTGAAGGCAAAACAATCCTATTGGGTTTAATTAATGTTTATACTATTTTTTAGTAAACAGTATTGTATAAATATGGTGTTTGGTGATCCAAATTACAGATAGACCCATTATCCAGAATACCCCAGGTCCCTAGCAGTGGCAATGATGGCATTTCTAACCTAGAGTACTGAAAAGCAGAAACTGATGCAACATGGACGCTGTATATAAGGTAATATAGTTTTAGTTACTTTATATTTGAGAGAGAGTCTTGTGCTTTAGTTTTTGTTCAAAGGGAGTAAGAATAATTTCCAGAGCTGCATGATGGAGTGCACACTTATAAGTGCTGCAGGACACATAACATATCCATGGGTGTTAGGGCACTGCCCTCCCCAGCCTTTGCTCATTTTCTCAATAATCATATAGAAATATGGAATGTGCCCATTACTATACCACACCATCAGACAAGTCCTCAAGCACACAATGCACGTGAATAACTAAGAATAAGAGTGAAATACCAACAAAATCTGATTATCTTCATATCGGGTATTATTTCTATTTCAAGGTTAACTCTTAGTTATGTGCAGTGTGCATGAACACGCCTTTATCTACTTCTTTAATGGGCTTTTAACCTGCTGCCCCTGCAGGAATACAGAGAGGCACAAGAAAGCGAGGAAGAAGCATCATTTGTGGTTCTGTGGATAGAAAATCTTCTTTGACTGAGTACTTCACCAGCAGCTCATTGCTGCTTTAATCTTTATCATGTATAGGCCAATGCGGGTATATGCATTTTCTGGAAAAGTAACCACTGATGATGAGGGGAATGTCAGAAACCTCTGGAACTGGGGGATACTTCTGTACTGTATAAGTGGCCTTGCTGATGCACACAGATAAACAACAGGTGCAAATCTGCACTTGACCATTTTTGCTAATTAAAATATGGTGAAAATACAAATAAGAAGATCAATATTCTGTACACTGAAAGTGGACAGTAACCTTAAATTGCACAGCTGCTATGATATTGATGGGTAAATAGTACTGTATTTGCTCAAAAGTTAATAAACAATGCATTTTTGACGATATTATAGTACTGGCTTATTTTTGCTCAAAAGTTGTTATAAAATATAAAACCATTTTTATTGCTGTTTTCTAACACACCGTTGTAAACAAAAAATACAGCGTAGACTACACTATAAAATGTAAGAAAAAGTATAAAATGTATAAAAAAATATTGACGATACATATGACCTTGAAACATTACAAATTCTGGCAATTTATGAACTTGCAGTATGAAATCATATCATCTGATGCAGGGGAAAGAAAGTCTGCCAACCTCGCCTTTTACTTGTACATATCTCATTTTCTCTGCAAAAAAAGAAGACAAGAAAACAATAATTGTACCATAAATCCAATGATGCGAGCCCAAACAATAAAACAACAAGTGCTAGTATTATTTAAAAAAAAAAAAAATCAATCAGCACTATTTTTTGGAAGGCTCTACAATTGCTCTGAGGGTTGCACCAAAATTGCAGATAAACCATGTTAGTGTTGTGATTTAATGAAAAATAATTTGAAACAATTGGAACAACAAAAAAGCACTGGACAATGTAGTTAATTTTCATTTTATTCATGAAATATAAAATAAATTATGGTTTAACAAAATAATGCAAGACATTTGCCATTGAAAAGACAAAGAATCCTCTCTTCCAGATTGGCAATGATTAAAATATTGGCTAAAACTTCTGTTACTACATTATATAAATATGTTGATGGCACCCATGAGATAGCCAGTGAACAAAGAAAGTCAAACAATCTGCAGACATGAATAGAGATAAGCTTTATTCAAATGTAAGAGTACTTTGGGGTATTTGTGGCAAGCATTTCCAATGAAACAGATGGCTTTGTAGGCTTCGCATGATTTATTCAAAGGTATTATCATCACCTCTGATTATTCCTGTTATTTGCATTATGCTAGTGTATTATGCAATCCAGTACTGTTCTTATACACAGGCGGTGAAAATGGCTTTAAAGGAATTGTTCAGTATAGAAATAACAGATGGGTAAATAGATAGGCTGTGCAAAATAAAAAATGTTTCCAATATAGTTAGTCAAAATGTAATGTATAAAGGCTGGAGTGACTGGATGTCTAACATAATAGCCAGAACACAACTCTTTGCTTTGCAGCTCTCTTGGTTTCCACTGATAGGTTACCAGGCATTAATCAGTGACTTGAGGGGAGCCAACTCTAACTCAGAGTTAGAGAGCTGCAAAACAGGAAGTAGTGTTCTGGCTATTATGTTAGACATCCAGTCACTTCAGCCTTTATACTTTATGAAGTAACTTTAACATTTTTTATTTTGCACAGCCTATCTATTTACCCAGTTTTTATTTTTACAGTGAACTATTCATTTATAAATCTCAAAATGTGACACTAAGAAGTAGATTTATCAAAGTATGAAATTATCTTGTTTTTGTTTATTTTGTGGCAAGAAATCCTCAATGGTGTTAATATGTCAAAATTCTTTTTTTTACTAGTAATTTTTTTTCCAGGTTAACTACGCTTTTCCTCCAAAATCTTGGTAGGTTTTAGGCGATGAGCATTTTTAGTTTACATTTTTTTACAGTTCTTTACAAAAAAATGCAGTTGACAAAAAAAAATCATGGAATAAAAAGCATGGTTGTAAAACTTAATAAATCGACTCATTAATCTCAAAAAAATCTTTGGTTTTTGGTAATTTGTGACCTAAACAGGGAAACTAAAGGGCAGATTTATTAAGTGCCGAATTGTAAATTCGAATTTTCAAATTTTTTTTATGATCAAAACTCTCAAATTCGAAATTGAGAATCATGCAAACTTAATTAGAGCTTTAATTCAAATTCAAATTTCAAGAATTATCAAACTCTGGCCCTTTAAGTCGAATTTGACTCAAATTGAGTTTAGTCGAAATTCAAGTTTTCGGTCGGGAATTTTCATCCTAGTTTTACATATACAATTTTTTATAAATAACCCCCCAATCAAATTTCGAGTATATACAAATTTAATAGAGTTTTAAAAAAAACACATAAATTCAAAATTCGACCTTTAATTAAAGTGCCTCTACATATCAAGGTATAGTGAAGAAATTCTTGGTGCAAAGCCATGCAACTGGGGGACCTCACCAGTTTACTTGTGGAGTCTGGATGCCTATGCCCTAGACCTACAGCTCAAGGCGGAGGTATCAATCATGGAAAAAACAGCAGGCAGTGAAAGATCTCACAGACAGGCAAAGTAGAAAGAACTGCAGACTTTAGGCAAACAATAGATATACACAAAGCCTTACGTGTTTCATGCACTTACATCAGGTACTTAATCAGAGGCTATACAGACATGGTTCTGTATACCAAATATATAGTCTAGACCCACCAATTGGCAAAGCACATCAATCAACCAATATAAAACAGCAAAGGGAGGGACATTAAAACTAGAAAATGTATGTGTACAAAAATGCATCTTAAGACATTTGGATGGAAAGTTATTCATAAAACAATTACAATTGTCTATTATTTTAACAATTACTAAAAAAAAGTACACTTCAGTGGCTCTATTCAAGATCTTTTTTGTTGACAGCATGAGTTATACAATATGATGTACAGTATATATATGTATATTCTATTACTGGTCTTCCATCCTTGGTGATAACAAATTACAAGCATATGAAAGTACAGAATATTATTAGGGCAACCGACTGGGGAAAACAACTATTAATATTTAATTACTAAAACCAGTAAAACACAAAAGTGTAAATATCTTGTTTTGCATGAGAACTGTGGCTCGTGGTTCACACTAAGAAATCCAATATGCATACACAATAAATCACAAGAGAATAAAACCTGGACTGCAATCCCATTCAGAACCCGTAGGTGTCAATCCTGTTTCATCTTCCAATTAGAAATGAATTCATGTTTAAAATACTTAATTTAAAACAACAGGGTTTTCTTTATGCAGTAGCCAAAGCCTTTGATAGCGTCGGTCTCTTTCAAAGTGAATTGGGTTTTGAAATGGACAGAAAACTTCATGTCTAATCTGCTGCATGTTACTTATTGGGCCACATTCAGTTCCATGAGAAAACTTTTTTTTTATGGTTTATCACGTAAAAACTTATGGGGGAGATCTGCTTTTGCCACTGAAAGAGCTAACGAAATATTGTATAGGATAAGGCCCCATCATGAAAATACACTGTAGATCTCCTGTATTTGACATATGTGTAAGTAATATGTTTGTTCGATATACACATCCTTCTATACAGGAGCACAGAATATGTTTATGCAATTTATAAATACACATTAACAGTATAGGAATACATACTAGATATTATAGGAATATAATATAAGAAAGTGATGTAACTGACCAAGCTAGGTTTTCTTTACACAGAAGAGGCACTTAGGCAGTTTGAAATAAAGCAACCCCATATGTGATAAGAGGTACAATATGCACAGGTGCATTAACCATTAGCAACAAATATGATATTTGCTTTAAACTAGTCAAGAAAGAGCTTAGACAAGAGGAAGAGAATGAGGAGTATGTTTAAGAGAAGCCTGAGAAGTTACTCCCATGCCTCTTCATTTATGGCACAGAAGAGCGCAAGGACAGGAAGATACAGATCCTTTCTCCTCTACAGCTCCAGAAAAGAATCACAGGGCAGAAGAAGATATAAGTGAGAGAATGTCTATA
Source organism: Xenopus laevis (assembly GCF_017654675.1). Classification (NCBI taxonomy): domain Eukaryota; kingdom Metazoa; phylum Chordata; class Amphibia; order Anura; family Pipidae; genus Xenopus; species Xenopus laevis. Next base: position 84,922,825 of record NC_054376.1, read on the forward strand.
GTTGACATGCTGCCAGGACAAAACAGAGGACTTATAGATAGTAAATATTTCTTCATAGAGATTTTCTGGCATTCAGGCTAATTTTATTAAAGTCTTGGTTTTATTCCACAACCAACAGAGGAATACTAAAGAGCAATACTAAATTTACTCCAGATATTGGTAATGAGGCGCTGAATGTATTTACTAATATTGGTATTACATGATGCTAATTGGTTAGATTAGAAAACATTGCAAAGGAAAATCTATAACCTTACTAGTAAGGCTAGTGGCACACAATGGGGCATAATTGCCTTTTGTCCACTGGCATATATAAACCAGCACGATGTGTGCCAGTAGCCTTAGGCTGGTGCCATATGAAGCCTCAGTCTGCAGAGAGACACAGGTTAAGAATCCACTCTTCCACTGCTCCTCCTCGGGTTGATGTGATTGCACCCAAATACATTTCCTTGGCTTGGGTGCATTCAGACATAGAAGATTTTGGTGTGAAATGTAACATCTGCAATATAAAGCATTACAGGAATTTAGAGCTGACAAAGATATCATTATAGAAAAAAACAATAAGGGAGGTACAGTTATCCTATTGATAAATCAGACTATCTGAATGAGGTTTATAAAAGATTGCTTAGTTTGTCCAGTTATGCTAAATCTACTGTAAAAGTGGCCATATATGCAGAGATCTGCTTGTTTGCTAAAGTCGCCTAAAGAGTGGACAGGGCCCGGATTTAGAGATGGGCTCTCCTAGGCCGCTGTCGTTTGTCACCCCTGTCCCCTCTCTTCTATTTACTCAAATTTTCATCATTGGGACAGGAGCAATGGGGAATGGTGCATGGGAAATTTAAAAACTATCGTAAAAACACTATCCCCAGTGTTTCTGAATCAATATGGGTGTGGTTGTGCAGCATGCTGCCCCCTAAAATTACTGGTTCATAGCTGAAAATAATCATAAAAATCTAAAAAAAAATTAATTGAAAACGGTTCATAAAAGGAGTGTGTTTTAGAATTTTTTTATTGAAAGCTCAAAGTGACCTGCTGTTTGATCTGACTCCTGACCAACTCTCTTGCACTCCTCCGATGTATAAGGGTGTTACAGTTACAGATCTGTAGAATGAAAATGCTACTTTTTGAAAGCAGGGCACAAAATATATTTCCAAATATTCTTGAGTTCCCGGCTCAAGGATGCACTAATGTAAAGGCAGATATAACTGCACCTGTAACTATCATTGGCATCTCAACCAGGCCCAGAAGCAACTGCTTGTATGAAACGCCCACAATCAATTAATTTCCTGTAAATTATTTAAACCAATATTAGCTCAATACAGTACAGTACATGCACCATGTTGATCAATCTTCTCAAATCCAAAAAAAAGAACTTCAGAGTACTTATAATTCTTATTTAGTGCACCATTTATTATGTGACTACATGTTTAGGAATTTTAAAAAATGTCTTTATTTTCATACTTGAAGACCATTTACAAAGGACATAAACCCCAAAAGGCACCATAGAGTTCACCGATTTCACAGTGTGGCCAGATGCAAAAGATTCAAAGGTCATTATAAATCAATATAGATACTGCCATCTACTGGCATACTCCTAGAATGCAAAGCAGCAAAGTAAAGATACATCACTTAACACGGAACTTGGAATTTGTGGTGTATAATCATATCAGTCATGGAGACAGGTTAATACAGGAGCACATAAGGTCTGTCACTACTTTTAAATTGAATGAGAAGCATACCGCTATACACAAATATTATTATGGATTCAAGTACAATGCAGGATCCCTTGTTTTGTAGGAAGTAAAGATACCTATGAGAGGAGGTTTAGGAAATGCCTTCTATTACAATTTGAAGCTTGCCTGATAGAGACATTATGAATGGTGGAGCCTTTTGAGCTAAATAAATAAATAAGTTTGGCATGTTTTCTATAGATACTTTCTGATAAATTTCTGAATTCTGAAAAATTATACTTTGAACTCTGAATACATGACTTCAACTAATACTTTGTTTACTGATTATACTTTGGCACTTTGCATTCTAGGGCTAGGCCAGTGGATGGCACTACCTTAACTGATTTAGAAACATGTAGTGCCACATTTCTCATTCATAATAAATCGTGTACAAACTAAGCATTATAATGTCTCTGAAGGTCTTTTATTTTTGTAGTTGTCTGCCAGGCCCATGGTCCTAAATAACCATTTTTTTATTATTTTTTGCTACTGCAGTTATTATCACTAGGTCTCCTACACGTATTTGGATTTGGAATTACAACAACCCATTGGACTGGGGTTTAATGTGTTAAGTCCAAAGTGTAACTTTGTTGGAACTTTTTCTTTGTAAGTGATTATATATATTTTCTACACCCTGGGAACCAATCTGCATGCCAATATCTTGAGAGTAATGTCTGCCAGGTCCAGCCAATTCTTTAACAATTCTTTGTCCTGATTCTTTGCATCAGGACAAAGAATGCCCATAATTTATCACTAACATTACTAAACTTTAGCTTCTAGCCCTAATAGTCCAATGAAATAGTGACTGCAAAACTGCACCATTATGCTTAACCACAAACAATAGGATAGACTTTATTATTTGCTGTTTTACACAATTCAGTAGCCTTCCTCTATCAAGATACTTGATTTTATAACATTTTTGCAACCCAAAAAGTTCTATCCAACAACATGAGTAACTCCAGTATATTTTCATATTCACTAATGATAAAAATATTTTAGTTTTTTCGTTTTGATCTATTTTTGATCTGGTCTTCATCTGTAAATGGAACCCTTACATCTCTTGACTACAGCACAGGAAATTTAACTGTGAAGAATTTCACGTGCACGCTTTTGTTCTGGCAACTCATCAGGATACCAGGTCAGGAGTTAGCATTGCAGCAAAATATTGTAACCTTACCCTCTTGGAATTTGTTGGCACGTTTTTGTGCCACAGGGTGAGCAGTGTAGCAGATTCAGCACCCCAGGGGGATAAGACCATGGAGATTTAAGCCACATGGGTATCCATCTCTTCTGTCTTATCGTGAATTATAGAGCAAGATGCACCTGTTTTCATTTATACAGCACAGTGTATATGTGTTTGTTCTTTTTATGACACATATTTTTTAGAAGTGAGCTGTCATTTATATGGGTGTTTTTATTGCTCTGCCTACAATGCTAGTATTTCTTTGTCTCTGTTGCCTGAAGTACCAACTGAACTTTAAAAATTCAAAAAAGGATAAAATTAGGAAGGTTGACCATAGCCCCTGAAGCATTGTGAAACAGCTTTCATGTAAGTTTTTGTGGTTTATCCTCTTTGTAACATCAAGCTAGTTATCTCTTGAGGAAAAGCATGTTTTATTTCCAAACAAAGCTCAGGGTGACTTTGTGCTTCAGGTTATTATTACATTATAATCTCAAAAATCAAAATCTAAAAAACTACTGAAAAGAAGGTATTTACATTGCTCAAAGGGCTTGATAAGAATAGTGTGCACAGTGTGGACAATTTGTATTTGTAAAGCTTGGTACTTTACTTTTAATGTGCTATAATTAGTAGTGTAACACACTTATATATACAAGAAAATCACCAGTTTGTTAAGACAACAGAGGCTTAAAACGTCCTGATTATACACTGGAAATTTAAGGTGGGCATGGAAGAATGTTTTAGAAGCAAAACAAACATATGTGATTTCTATATTATACCGTCATACTATATTTTAACAAAGCAATATCTTGTAAAATCAATGATGTGCTTTATATGTACTGTATAACAGTAATCATGATAAATATCATTTTCAGATTTTCAAATTTAAATATAGAATAATTCATCGCTAGATCCCTTGGAAAGAAATTCCACAACCGAATCCTCCTTTTGCTCCATTGGTAATGGCAAATCCCCTATTCCTACTGTCAGAGAGCAGTCAGTTTGACCCAGTGGGCGGTGGGATTCTGGCAAATTGGAAACTGGAGAACTCCTGGAATCAAAATGATTGAGTTTACCTAATAAATAGATGTTGAATTTAATGCAGCTTATTTTAAGCAAATGAAGTGTCACCATCTATTTATTAGGTGTGCAGCCTAAGTTTAAAGCAAACTAATTAATCCCTTGTCACTATCCTTGTTGGTATAGAATTCCATAACTAGCATATAAAAAGTCCGTAATTAAAAGCGTACATCAATCCTACATATTAAAAGCAGCGCTACCTCACTCAGTAGGTAGTTGTTTGTCCCCTGAGATATTTCTCATTTGCGCTGTTCCATACTGATGCTAAACAAACATTAAAGCTCCTGCTACTCATTTGTTTAATGCTTGTAATGCATAATTTCAATACCAGTTGGTTAAAATGAACCCAATGTCTGTGTTATTCATGCTGGCGTGATCCTAAGAAAGTAGAGAATTTTGCAAAGCTATTATAAAACAACTTCTTGACAGGACATTCAGGTTATCAACTCTTTATTCTGCCACAGAAGTTGTACAGTGAGGATTGCTGAGACAGTACTGATATATTACGTTCATTATGTTTGTTTTGTGTTTGTTAAGAATGTGTGAAATAATTGGCTTTATCTGCCTTACCTCACTGTATCCCCATCCATTTTCTTACTCAGTTCCATGTGGCTATGGGGAAGATGCATAGTGATGTGCACAAACAAATTACTAATAACAGCACAAACTAATTACAGGTATGGAATCCATTATCCAAAAACCTGTTATCTAGAAAGAGGAATTGCAGGTCTCCCATAGACAATTTCCTTTTTCTTTGTAATAATAAAACAGTACCTTGGGGTATATTTAAGGGGTATATTTATGAAAGAGTGAAGTTAGAGATCGCCACAGTCCTTTAAAGTGAAATTTCACCACTCTCCATTCATTTCTATGGGAGCTTGAAAGACTTATTAAAGTCATATTAAAGGATGAACTTTCACTTACACCTATTGATAAATACTCTTTTAAAAATCCCATAGAAATGAATGGAGAGTGGCGGAATTTCATTCTAGAGGACTGCGGCGACCGGTAGCTTCACTATTTGATAAGGGCCGGCGGGACACCGGAAATAGTTTGAAAGTTGGAAGGGGCCCCCACGGACTTCTAGGAGGGCCCTTTGGGCTTCAGTCCCTCTTTACCCCCAGTGCTCCAGTCCTACCCTGTACACACTGATTGTATTAAATACCAACTCATGCAGCACAGTCAAAATAGGAGGATAAACTTTATAATTTACAATATCAGACTTATTTTCTTTTTTAGTAAACCTGGCATTTATTAACAGAGAGTCCCAAACTTTTAAAAAAAAATACCTGCAGGCAGCTCCTAAATATTTTTTTTTCTTTTTACCATTTTACATTTTATAGCATAGATTTGTCTCTGAATTCATACGGTACTTTTAATCTTTTTGTGCATTTTGGCTATCTGCGAAGAAAACCCTTTTTTCCCTTCTATTCCATTTTATGCGTGTTACTTCCACTGAGGAGCAACAGCCTTTTCTTTGCTTCTACTAGCTAGCAATATTATGATTCTCCATTTGTAATAATAAAACAGTGAATTTTGTTAAAATAATCTGATAAATCAGTACAGCACATTGCAAATATTCCGTAACAGCACTAACAAATACTTGGGCATTGCCTTGGTTTACTAATCTTATGCCTTGAAATCTTTAAGGAGAATAATCACAATCCTTAAATGAAACTCTTGGCTCCCTCTGCTGGTGATAATGACTTGAGAACTACAGTATATAGAGCTTTGACTTCCTTAAACCTCTAGCTACAGTATGTCTGCTCTATCTTATACTGTTACAGGATGTCAGAAATCTCTGCAACTGGAGTTCTTCTTTAGGGCATATTCTACCTCAGGCTCTGAATATACATACACTCTTATCACAGAGAGAGAGATCCGAAAGATGGATCCAAGACACTATCACATTTTTTATCACTTTATATAACCTGACCTTGCCTGTGTGACATGGAATTGCCACAGAAGCTTTCATCACTATATTGTCTATATTTTACCTCAGATAAACACCATCATACTGTAGTAAAAACATATCCACCATATCACAAGTTAAGCTAAACAAACCGCTGTGCTAATACATAGCCAAGATTTGATCAGAGCAGCAAAGAAGTAAAGCAGAAATCTTTTTTTTTTTTTAAATTTAGTAACCATATGTTCATTTAATTGTGTCTGTCCTTTTCCCTAGCATCGCCCCCAATGAACATAGTAACATCTGTTGATTGGCACAATTATTCTTCCCTTGTGAGCGATCCTATTTCACTTTGGCATTTTAAAGAAGAGCTGTTGTTTCTCAGGTGTTTCAGATATTATGACAGTAAAGATGCTAAAATGTAGAATAAGGTTACAAAAGAAATGGAGAATTCAGGGATGTTTTTAATAAATGATGAATGATGTAGACCTGCCATGATGGTAATGTGACTGTATCAGTGTAGCCCTGGCTGGGTTTTTAGAATGCTCCCTCAGAAAATTGTGTAAGTAAGTGCACACAAGTGTTGTGTGTGATTCCCCGTAATTTATTGTCTCGCTATTTCATATACACGAGTTTTACTTATGGGAAGGTTTACTGCAAAGGTGAGTGAAAATAAAACAGAGAGAATGTGAAGAAACTAAACTAAGTGTAACCCTTTCGACACCCCTTTGTTGGTGTTACACTCCACGTGTGGCGCTTACCTGATGACACAGGACAAACCTGAGCCACTCCGCAGTGGTATGGGGAGAGACTGGTTACCTGGTACTTACTAGCGCAGTGCCTCCACCTAGTGGGATCCAGGAATGCACCTACGGGTGGCCCCACTAGGAATACAGTAATAACACACACACAGTATTAGTTAAGCTGTCTACCTAACTAAGAAAAGGCAAAGTCCTTTAACAAACAGTCCCTTTATTCTTCAGCGCCTCTTTTGGGTACTGTCCCTTTAACCAGGATACTAACAAATCCTCTTTGCAAACTTTAGAGCTCTCTTCAGGCGAATCCAGCACATTCAGGCATACAATGCGATTACCAGCCCCTTTGGATGCTCAGATAGGGATCTCCTGCTGGTTGTTCCTCCAGTCTGTATTTCTTTCACACTCTCTGTCTTTCCAGGCACAGTATGTGGCTTCAGTGTGCCAGCCCGATCTTAGATCAGGGTGTCTAAGATTTTCACATCCCTACAAGTGCAATGATTTTGCACGGATTCCCTACATAAACTTCATTTGTTCCTCTCATACATAGACCTGTGTTTGTGGCTTAATCAGACTGTCTAGCTAAGGCAGCATTAAGTATCTGTCATTGTCTAATCAAGAAGGAACAGCTGAGCACGCAGGTGCTGTGACAATCAAGTCCTGACAGGATTTGTTTGCAAAAAGTAGGACAAAATATAAGGACAGAGGAACAGCCTTAAGGTGGCCATAGATGTAGAGATCCACTCTTTTGGCAATGTCGGATGGCCCCACTCACAGGCCAATAAGCTGTCGGCAGCTTTTATCTGACCGTATATTGGGGCCTTTAATGTAAAATCTAGGGGCAGATTTATCAAGGGTCGAATTTAGAGATCATGGGAGTTTGTAAAAACTTGGGTGATTGGGATTGACCCGCAAACTCAAATCGAATTTGAATTCAAATCGAATTAAATTCGAGCCAGTACGATACATTTTGAAAATTGAACTGAATTTTTTTAAAAAAACTTTAATCAAATTTTAACTAATCCCTAGTTGAATTTCACAAAAAAACTTTAAAATTCGAATTCAAAATTTTAATTTGAAAATTTAATTTTTCCTTTCGACCCATGATAAATCTGCTAATGTGAAGTGGAGGTCACCTTGTGACACTTTGTTCTGTTACCATGAAATCCACTGTTCTCATGGTTATAACTTTATTGACTCACCTTCCCACAAACCTGCACTGGTATGGTGGATATCACAGCTTGCCATTAGCCTTTTACACTGGTCATACACAGGCATATTTACTGACACCAGAAAATATACATTTTTTTTAAATCTATCATAATATAGTCTTTGCATACGATTTATAATACTGCCATAAAAGTATTTGCCAGATGCTTTTACATTACCTTTCTTACCCCCATGTTCCCCCCATATTTGTGCAGCAGTAGTCCATTAGTATTAGAAACTCTAACTGACAGGTTAAGAAGGGACAGTCAGGTTGGCAAAACAGTCAGGTTCAGGAACTTCAAGTGACAATTACTTACAAAATCAGAACTATCAGTGAAAAATGCTCAACGTGACCTATAGGTAACTTTTAATGTACATTAACATTTTGAAAAGAAAATGTTTAGTGTCAGTATCACTTTAAGACCAAATCAGCAGCTTGTGTCTGTGTATAGGCAACCCCTAACTTCCTTCTCGACAAATATCTGGATGAAAAATTGGTCAAATTTAAAAATCCATCCTGATGTCTGTCAGCACAAGGAGGCCATACTGGACAAAGAACCGTGCCAAAGGAGTGCATCTTTAGGTGTATGACCACCTTAACACTTCTGCTGTAAGTAAGTTGAATTGGTCATTTCTTTGTTTAAATTATTATTTGTACAGCTTCTATAAGCAGGTTAAATATCAGAAATTGTAGAGTATTGGAGATGACACCACCTGTCATAGGTGAAAACATTAATGACAATTTTGGAAACTAGAATTTGAGTCTGACTTTCACTGCAAAGCACAAAGGGATTCATATGCCAAAACATTTGAGTTGTCAAGTAAATAAGAATTACACATAGGGGGTTATTTATTGAAGTCCGAATATTACAAACTTGAAAAATTCAAGTTTTTTTTACTATAAAATCCTAATTTTTAGTGGGAAAAAAATCTCAAATTTTTCGAGATTCATTATACCTTTGGGCTGCAAAAAGTCCAAATCCGAAAATACTCCATCTTCAACCTGTCAAGATCCTGTAGAAGTCAATAGCAGAGGTCCTATTTGCAATTTGAAGATATTATTGTCTGCGCTGGGCATCGTACAATAATCCAAACATTTCAGGCTGTTCCGCTGATTCCACAAAAAAATCAGACTTTTCCGGCTTCAAATTTGAAAAAAATCTGAATTGTAGTAAATAACCCCCATAATGACTATGAAGATTTTCATTCATCCAGGTCATGGTATATCTAGTATAGGTAAATCTAAAAAAAAAAAAAACAACAAAAAAAAAAAACAACTGGACTTGCTGAGTAATCAATGAAGACGTTTCACCACTCATCCGAGCAGCTTCTTCAGTTCAACTAACTGGTGTGGGAAGTTCTCGCCATATAAACTCTTCCACTAACCCAATCACAATGGCACATTGAAACTCTTCAAAGAGGTGACATCTGAAGAAATTCACAGAGGTGTAGATTCTGTGTAGTTACTGTGATAGGATTATCCAATGTGTCATGCAACGCCTAGAAAGAGGAGTTACTTGTGAGAGTTGCATGAATGGATGTGTGAAGTGTTCTGAAACCGCCGGGGTACAGATGTTAGAACAGCATTGTATGTAGCAGACAGGTGGTGTCGAAGGCCCCCGTCTCTGTTCAGGGATGGTTTCTGCACCTTGACATGAATCGCCTCTTTCACGCTTCGTTCAAACCAGCGGTCTTCTTTATCCAATATTTGGACCTTGCTATCTTCAAAGGAGTGTCCCTTGTCTTTTAAGTGTCTTTTAAGAACTGAAGAAGCTGCTCGGATGAGTAGTGAAACGTCTTCATTGATTACTCAGCAAGTCCAGTTGTTTTTAGATTTACCTATACTAGAACCCCCATAATGTTTCAGAAACTATACCAAACATTATTTTTTATTTATAGTTCTTCCCCAGCCCTATACAAATCTACTTAACCTTATCCCTGAATTGTCCTAACAACTTTTCTTTTTCAGGAAACATTGCCATTTCCAAAGGATAGCATCACTTAAAAAGTTGTTTTGAAGGCAAAACAATCTACCTCTCTCCTAACTGAAATGCTGCATGGACTTTACTGTGCATGCACTGATTGGTTAGGCGAGAAGTGAGCATGGGTGGGGAAGTCTATAGGGCAGCACTGGCACTAAGTTTCAACATTGTTTTTCATTGTAAATGTAATAGTACAGCTCCTTGGTATGAGACACAATGGCACATGAGTGTGAATGATTATGCATTCTTATTGTTGGAGGCTTTTTTTAAAATTATTTTCTCTATTTTTCTCTGGTGTAGGAGTATCCTATATCTTAACCATTCTGGTTGAATTATAGCAACCTGTATAACCCCAGATATGTTGTCTGTTGACTGACCTAGGCAATTCTGTTCTGCACTGTAAGGGCTACTGTATAATTACGTGTTGTACTTTCATATATAAAGTCACTTGTTCCCTTTGCTATTCTCTAAGCAACCTACTTAGAACAAGGCAGTATAAGGACTAATTCAGCTACAGCATGGGGCCTTGAATGGGACTTTGTGCAGTTCATAAAGTTACACCAGGGATGTCCAGCACACAGGGATGTCCCAATATCCTTGAGCTGTATCCAGCTGCCAGCTGTAATGGGAGTTGTTATTTAAAACTCTTCCTATCATCAGTATTTTTCTTATAAAGCTGTTAAAAATTCTAACAAAATTAGAGTGAATACACTTTTTCTAGATGGATGTTTGGATGTTGCTTCATCTTCTTGCATGGCTTTCCTCTGATTCAACTCCTGATATCACTTACTGTAGATAGTGTGAATCAGAGATCACTCTACTAAACTACCTTTGGTATTTTATATATGGTGTCTTATATACAGTCAACTTAAATACAGACAACTTAATTCATTACTTGCCACTAATATGAATATAATCCTCTTTTACACCAAATCTATTACTTTTACACAGTCTCCGTTTAGTAAAATCTCTGTGATCTGGCTCACACTCATAACTATTCCAATACAATTTGAACCTGCTGTAGAACGCAATGCTTAAAATGAGAACCCCCTCATTAGGTGCTCCTAACTGAACTCAAACTCTTATTTGCATACACTGAGTCTTACCTGCAATGCTCCCTGCCTCCTCAGTATACCCCAGGGCTTTATTTTAAGGGTACTGTCTCAAGAAGTTTATATAGAACACTACCACCAGCAATCCTATTTCTTATGTATGCAAGCTGCATTTGTTAATTTGACTGCTGGTTACTTTAATACCACCTGCAGCATTTAGGACAGCACAAAGGGATCTAGAAGACGCAAAAGTGTTTAGGGTATGCTACAATTACTACAATTCACATTGTTTTAATTATTGTAGCCTTTTTTGCTGAATACAATACACTTTTAGTATGTAAAGTAACTGAATGAACAGTATGTCTTTGTTATTTCAATTTGAACAGGATCTATATAAAACACACATGAAGAAAAAATATCTTATTGCTGAAAGTGGATGTAAAAAACACATATTAATTTGTAAACATTCAAAATAGTTATTTTAAACTGTTATTAAGGTCCTCCGCATTATTTTCAACAATAATTTTAAATCTATAAATATTTCAGCAATTTAATATTTGGAATGTATGCATTATGATTCCATAAATATTTATTCTTCCATTAGCTTATATCAATATTCACTTATAATGGGGCAAATTCTATTCCCTTTCCAGTTCAATGAGATGGTAAGTAAAAAGTCCCTTCAATCTTATTATAATTAAGGTGTCAAATGTCATGCCCTCTAGTTAGTTGTCACTTAAGAGTGTTGAGTCGTAAAATGTGGGGTAGCTGGATATAAAATTACACATATCACAAGCTACCATTATAAAGGCAAAATTTCTATGTAACGTTTATAATTTGAACTCAGTACTCCATAATATGATTGTAATTTGAGGAATGAGTTTAAGTGATACTGACACTAAAACATTAATCTTCAAAATATGAATGTACATTAAAAGCTACCTATAGGTCACATTGTTCATTTTTCACTGATAGGGCTGCTTTTGTTAGTAATTGTTACTTAAAGTTCGTAAACCTGACCGTTTTGCCAACCTCACTATCCCTTCTTAGCATGTAATTTAGAGTTTCTAATGCTAACCGACTTTGGTTTGATTTCAAGTCAGTATCTCTTTAATCAAAATAAAAATAAATACATGACAACAATTTAGTGCCCAAAATAATGCATACATCCTAGTGGCAACCTAGACACATTGCAGTTATATTGCACCCTGGTGGGTCAGCCTTTAATAGAATTGTAACTTGACTCCCTGCCCATTAAAACTTTGTTCATTTCCTTTATCCTAATTGTTTTAGTAGGACATTGTATATGGCTCAGCTCTGTGGTTTACCAAGATTTCTAGTTGGTAATCTTGGTAGCTCCCTCTTCTTAGTACGTCTTTCAATGTATTTTCATTCTATAGTAGTGTTTGTTGTCTTGGTGACCTTCTGTAGGCCTGTCCATCATGGCAGTGATAGTTGGATATTAAGCACTGGTTGCATTGGCAGCATGTGACAGTTCCTTGTCTTGATGAAGCCCCGCTTCTTTTAGATAATGTTTTTAAACTTAGAGGGTGCCTGGCACCAAAGTTTTTTGAATATGTAGGGGATCTGACCACCAATGGTTTTTTGAATGTGTAGGGGTCCTGGCCACCATTTTTTTTGAATGTGCATGGGCCCTGGCCACTAAGGTTTTTAACTTGGTAGGGGGGCCTGGCCACCAATGTTTTTTTTTTAAGTTGTACGTGGGGGCCCTGGCCATCAGTGGGGTTGGTGATGCCCAGAAAATGTTGTCCTATGGGGCTCTGTGATTTCTGATGGCAGCCTTGATTTTATATATATTAACTACTGTTTGTATTTAAACAACTGAATGGACATATTCCTTTGCCTCAGTTAATTGGAACTCACCTCCCTGATGCTTTCCTTCAGGCAATAAAAAGCACCACAGGAATGATCAATACTGTATATGTTTTATAATATTCAATTTCTATATATTAATATAATATAATATTGCCCACAGTTAATTAAAAACCCCACACAAGAGAAATTATCCTTTTATATGTACACAAAATATTTTCATCAAATGCAGAGAATTTATTTGACAGCATAATTATTGTATTTTTAAAGGCTTGATACAATAATTGTGCTTTTAAAAAGTAACTTATTTTTTGTCATTCAGCAAGTTCAGCAGGTGCAAATACTGTATTTAGCTTAGATCTTCATGATTGTGGTCACTTTGCATAGTTTATTTTATTTAAATTGTGAGTGACTGGATAGCTATTGATATGCAGATTAATTTGTTCACGCAAAAGGATCACATTTTAGTTTTGGTCTAATTGCTTTAGCTAGCTCAGCATTTGTCCATTTGGTTGTTACCTTAGAATTGACACCAATGTTAACCCAGGGCAATTAAAGGAGAACTAAGCTTTACCAGTAAAGTGGGGAATAAATGTTGTTCATTATGTTTTGGGCATCTGTGCCAGCCCAAAATATGATGTACAACAGCCCATTAGCAGTAAAGATCTGTGCCTCCAAAATATGCCCCAGTAGCTCCCCGTCTTCTTTTCTGCTGATTCACTGCACATGATCTGTGCTGCTGTCCCTTACAGAGCTTAGGGACCGACACACAAGATACAAAATATATATAGAATATAAATGTCACAATATAAGGCTGATTAGTAAATAATTTAGATGACTGGGGCATGGCAGCTCAAAAACCAACACAATTGGCATCAGAATTTAACAATTCTGATCCATTAAATTATTTTTACAAATGTTAACAAACCAGTTGTTATAATAAAGATATACAGTAAAAACAGCATTAAATCACAATATCTGCATAAAAAGTTCACTTAAAATAAATCAATTCAAAAGTATCCCTACATACTGCAATCCATAAATAAACTTGTATGAACCCAGATTCTGATATTCAAGCACAGTGCTATAAATGGAATAGTTATCATGTGCTGCTGATTAGTGTTAGTGACGACAATTCATACTGTTGCTAAAATGAGTACTTAAAAGATGGCTTGTCAGACTTACAAATCTAACTGCTTATAATCTAATGGCATGTTATTAATATTGTATATGGATATATGGATCTTTCCGTAATTTGGATCTCCGCACCTTAAGTCTGCTAAAAATAATTTACTGATTAATGAAAAATTATTTAATAATAATTTACTGATTAAATAAGTTGTTTAGCCAGAAATATGAATTGATTCTAGCTTAGTTAGGATTAAGTATAAACTCCTGGTTTATTATTACAAAGAAAAGGTACTCTAAAATGGACTTGTGGGCAACGACCTTCCCGTAATTCTGAGCTTTCCGGATAACAGTTTTTTCAGATAAGGGATTCCCTACCTGTACTTTATTTGTATACTTGTTTTTATTCGAATCAGTCCCTTTGGTCACTTTGGTCAGTTTCACCATAATTACACAAATATATTGTACAGGTATGGTTTCTACTGTCCAGAGTGTTTGGAACCTAGAGAGGTCTTTTTGTAATTCAAAGCAACTTAAAACCCCCTTTGTTTAAGATGAGTTCACTAAATAGGACATACTTTGTGCCCATTGTTTTTATTGATATTATACTACTCCATGTTACAAGATAGTACAGTGTCAATAGCAGCATCTGTCACTTAGGTGACTTGGAGGCTAAGAAACATATTGAAGCACATATTGGTAAATTTTGTAACAAGAAGTAGTAAAAAAAATATACAGACATGTAAAATAAGATACGCATCAGTTCAATCATAAATATTGATCAAAAAGCACCAAAAGCAAAATTGAGGTTGGAGCCAGATTTTGATTGACAGTTGGCATGTTCAATACATTGGCATGTGTTCCCTATGCCTATGACACGATCTTGTGTAGTAGCTTTTTCCATGAATTTTTAAGCAAGCTTAAATATAGATATTCATAATAGGTAATAGAACACGGGGTACTGAAGTGTAATTTCATTTGAGATTTATTTTAATTTTAGGAATCACAGCAGTCATAAAAAAAGAAACTATCACTGAACACTAGAAAAGTTTTTTCCTTAAGCTTTTTTCCTTGAAAGAAAAAAAGACAAACTATGCTAAGATTAGGAATGTATCCCAGTGGTCTGTGTTTAAAATTATATCTATGATAGCTTGAGAAAAAGATAACATTTTTATCAACCACAAAATGGAAATATGTCAGACAACGGTTGCTGTAATTCACATTTGGTTCAACTCAGTTCCATATCTTTTTTTCTAATATATGTTCTAAAAGTCTAGTGTCAAAGGCACAAAATAACAAATCACATACAAGGGAATAAAAGCTGAGAACAGATTAAAGGATTGATTCTATAAAGAGCATAGGGAGCTATACAAATACATATATAATTTTTTTTTTTCTTTCTTTAGTAAAAGTAAATTATGAAATTCAATCAAACAAATTGTTAATTCTTAAAAGACTTGCTTCACAGAAATGCACTGAGTAAAGTATACACCTGTTTATTGTACAGCAATGTTGATGCTTTATAAATAAGTGATAATAATAAAAATATATTTGATTTTAAATTGTGCCAGATTGGTAAATGGAAAGCAGAGAAGTGGATTAATATGTTTCCTTATTGGCACCATGTTTTCAATTCAACCTCGATCTTATCTTTACAATCCTTGGATATTTTTTTGGGGGGTAGGGTGATTTTATGACATGCCAGAGTTTATGACCTTATTCAGAACCTGACAACTGCCTAAATGTGTTTACAGTAAATACAGTAAATAAGCACATTTTTACTTTGCCATATATTATGTAATATGTCAAAATATTTCAGAAATATCCAAACAATTAACAGATTGCGTATAATTAAGTTTGTTTGAGTGTCATCACATTATTCTGATTATCTATTATAATTAATGGGAACAGATGTTAGATAATTCTTCAGGGATGTAATTAATTATTGCAGTATTGAAGCAGGGTTACATATACTGTATATATATAAATGCATAGTCCGTGTAGCCTGGTTGCCAACAGATATGATTGTTAGATAGATAGCTAGATAGATAGATATAGATAGATAAAAAACAAATAAATACACAGAATGTTGTGTATTGCATTTATCATATGCCATCAATAAGCTTCTGCAGAACCAGCGGTGTTACATATACATACATATATAGTACAGCCTTATACAAACAGTGATTTGACCTGATGTGGGTGTTTGTGCTACCTTGGGGTAGCGCCCCATGTCAGGACCCAAGACACCGCAGCTTAAAAAAATGTAAGCCAGTGTTATGTCTGCCATTGGTCCGCTTTGGAGAAGCATCTTGGTAAAAAATAACTTTTGTAAGCCTCTACGCAATCCTGTTACATTGAAATGGTGTCTAAAAGTATACTTATTAACATAAATTTTATTTATTCATTATTATTACAATTATGTATAAAGTGTCAACATATTTCACAGTGCTGTACATAAAGGTGCATAATAATTAAAACTGATATATTAGTTAATAAGGGTCTTGTCAGCAAAGGCTTACAATTTATAAGGGTGGTCTTTATCACATGAACATTTATTGGAGACATTGAATTTGAGGATTAGAAACTTTTCTCCTAATTCAGTTCCAGTTTTTCTCTTAAATGTTAAAGGAGAAGGATAGTATTCGTGCACTTTGGGGTGCCAAATGTTAGGCACCCCCAAGTGATTGTAATGACTTACCTGAAACCCCGGTCCAGTGCTCCTATCAGCAGAAAACTGCACCGGCCTGGGGTTATACCAGTGAGCTCAACGGAGCGGTCCTCTTCCATCTTCCCCTTGCTTTGCGCGGCTGTGCATGCGCAGTAGAACGAAAAGCCGAGCTTTAATTAAAAAGTCTGCTATTTCGTTCAACTGCGCATGCGTCTGTCCGGCAAATTTGAAGACAGAAGAAGCCGGAAGAGGATTGCTCCTGATATAACCCCTGGCCGGTGCAATTTTCTGCTGATAGGTTTCAGGTAAGTAAATACAATCACTTGGAGGTGCCTAACATTTGGCTCCCCCAAGTGCAAGATGACTTTCCTTCTCCTTTAATAGAGCTTTCAAACAGTGAGGTTTTTTTATAATATAATGATATAATCTAATTTAATCTTGTCATCTAATTGAATCTGGCCCAAATGTGGGTGGTTTATTATTTTCATCTATCTTCATCTAAGTACAGTGTATTTAAGGGGAAATTAATGTCTACATGATTTTATCTTACTGAGCAGCCGTGTTGTACTGTATTACAAATATTTCTTGTACAGATCAGATCAGTTACATTATTTCTAGCCAGTGACAACTCCACCCAGCCTATAGGATGCAATGGGGCTCATTTATCAACACCGGGCAAATTTGCCAATGGGCAGTTACCCATAACAACCAACCAGTGAATAGCTTTTTAAAGCCAGCTGCAAGTAGAACAATGAATGCAGCAATATGATTGGTTGCCATGGGTTACTGCCCATGGGCAAATTTGCCCAGTGTTGATAAATGACCCCCAGTATGTTGCAATGATATCCAACAAAAGCTTCCAGGTAGTTCACTCTTCCTTCTGAAAAGTACATGGTCCTATGAAGTCTGACTAGCAGGAAAGAGATGGTAAGAAAAGGCAAATAATTCTAAAACCACAAAATTGCTTTGTTTAACTTCATTGGTAAGACACTAAAGATTCATTTAATTGGGGTTCTCCTTTAATTCAATTGCTTTTCATATGTACAAGTTTGTGTCTACTTCCTCTTGACTTCTTTTTGAATACAGGTCATTTCAGGGATTCATAATACTGGTTAGCAGAACCAGTCTTAGGCCATTAACAAGTAGCATTCTTTTGCACTGCTCTACAGTATTGCATGCCCTTCCACGCTTTTTATGTGTTGCAATTTACAGCATGTATTAGGGCCAGCTGCATTTTCTTAATAAATACTATTTGTTACTGCCACAGGATATATTTGCCTCCACAATTAGTTATTCATTGATAGCTTCACAGTTTTGACTTCTCCTACATGACCTTGCTATTAGAAAATGAACACTCAACTTTGAAATCCAATGGTTCATTCAAAATGAGACTGTGAGAAAGGTGCAGAGACAAAAGTGTACATTTTGTAAGGGTTACAGATATAGTAGATGTTAGCACTCTGCACTCTTTCTCTCTTACCATCTATCTGCTAAATCTATTGCCACTGCCATTATGACTTAGGATAGATAATTAGGAGACACTAGTAACTGAGTTATTATTGCACACTAAACTTGGTAGGATAGGTTATGGTTTGTTCATCCTTTAAGTGCAATCAGGATATGTTTAATAAAGAGATTTACTGTAGTTAAATCCTGCATTTGGTCTGTTCACTTGTTTCTTTGTTTTATGTCCCTCACCCAGAACTCTAAATCACAGACTTGCAAAAGGAAGTTCAGAGAGTAGTTTAAGCACTGCAGCATGGTGTGTTTACAATTTAAATTACTTGTTATGGTTTCTATGTCTTTTTAGCAACATGGCCCTCCTTTAGGGTCAGCGCACACAGGCAGATTCACCTGCCTTCACATGGTGCGATTCATTTTCCGAATTTGTCCGAAGTTTCCTCGTAAGGCAAATCGCCTTCTTGATGAAGATTAACAGAGATTTAGCTGGTGGGAAGGCAGAGTAGGCAGTTCGGGGAGTTTAGTCGCCCTGAAGAAGAGGAGATTTGTTGCCGGGTGACTAATCTCCCCGAATCTGCCTGTGTGCCCTGACCCTAAAATACAGGTTGACTGTAATCCACTATTTACTGACCACCAGGTCTGTTAAGCCTAGTTTATGATCTAGATAGGTACTCATACAGAGAATGGTACTTTCCATAAATTCAAACATTTTTACCATTTATAAAAAAGTTGAATTCAGAACAAACTGTATTTTTTTCCCTTGCACTATAAAATACATATTTTCCTTTCAGTTTTTTTCCCTCAGGTATTTTTCACCTTAAAATTTTCGCCTTCTCTAAGTGGTAGTAAACCACTATAACATAATTATACCTAATATAAAATATACCTAAAATTATAGCATGTTTTTCTACATTCCCTGTTAGTTTTCTATGAAAAATTCTCACTTGGGAGATATTAGTAAATACAGTTATAAAGTAATAATTTCTCGCACTAAATCTTAATACAGGGAGTAGTCGAGTGATACCCATCAGTCAAAGAACACTTATAGGAAAAGTACCCTCTACCATTATAATAAAATTGTTGTATATTATTGTCCAATTCTTAATTCAGTGGTATTTGCTGTGAATATAATTTTTTTAATTTGAAAACTGAAACAGAATTTAAAAAAACAGTCATATGTAATCTACAAACAGTCCTACTAACCAGTACTACAGTGTACTGACAACCTTATTCTAGTAAGTTGTTGGCTGAGCTGGTGCATTACTTTGCCAACGTGCAATTGTATATTTAATTAAAACTAGGTGAGCCAGTTTGGGTTTTTGAATAATTGCGCTAATTGAAAATCTAACTTTGTACAAACTTGTACAACAGTCTGAAAGAAGAAGCTAGAAATGTTGTACATTGTGTTTTGGGCTCCTTTATCAGCCCAAGGCAACCACAGCCCTTTATCAGTAAAGATCTGTGCCTCCAAAGATGCCCCAGTAGCTCCCCATCTTCTTTTCTGCTGATTCACTGCACATAATCTGTGTACTGAGCTTAGGGACCAACTCACAATATACAGTACAGCATATAAATGTCACAATATAAGGCTGATTAGTAATTAATACTGATAATTACTACATGGCAGCACAGAAACAACTGTAACTAGCATCAGAATTTAATAATCAACCCTGTAGCATCAGCTCATATTACAGGCCAACCTCGTTTTCTGCATGATAATGTGCAATGACTCCTAAGCTTAGCTTCTCAACAGCGGCTTAGAGCTCACTGAGAATGTGAGTGTTGCAGACACTTTTCAAGATGGTGATCCCCTGTGACAAGTCCTGGATCATTGCTGCTATTAAGAAGCTGAATCTTTAGGCTGGTGCAATAAGTTCAGTATATAAAATATGGAATTTAAAGCCACAGTAATTTTTAGGGTTTAGTTCTCCTTTAAGGTTGCATGACAGAACCAGTTTTTACTTTTTTACTTCTGTGTATTAGTTTTCTTTTTATTCTTCTTCTTACTATTCTTTTAATTTGGCCATGTACATGATAAATTGGATTGTGCCTATGGAATTGTTCCAGTGCCATTGTGTGTACATACAGTAGGCTGCTGCTCTGTTAGTTATTTTGTTGCAAAGCATACATGCACATTTACATATACATGCGTTCACAGTAGCATATTTGTGCCTTAAAATATAATATATATATATATATATATATATATATATATATATATATATATATATATATATATAAATAATTAAAACCTTTAATTATCTGATTAAAATTGAGTCTATTGGAGACCTTCCAGTAAGCTCTGAGCTTTCTGAATAGCGTGTTTCCGGATAACAAATTCCATATCTGTATCTTGATCTTGAGTAAATCATTTTGTGTGTGAAGTACCATTTGAAGAGAATATATTTGGCTAATGGCATCAGTGGCATAACCACTATTGACTATTCCCCCTCCAGCAAAAAAACTATTTCTGAGCACAATTCTAATCTGCCCCTACCCACACCACACTCCTGGCTGCCTGTCTGCTTGCTTGTTCACAATGGACAGCTAAATTAAATGGCAATATGGGTTAGGGTGACTACCCTTTTCCATATGGAGAATATTGCTATTTCAGCTTCATGATACTACACTGAACTCAAACATGCGGAGAGAGGAAATACTTGTTCAGGTCAAGGACATGGTGTTTAATACTTCTAAGT
Organism: Xenopus laevis; assembly: GCF_017654675.1. NCBI lineage: Eukaryota > Metazoa > Chordata > Amphibia > Anura > Pipidae > Xenopus > Xenopus laevis. Next base: position 84,943,511 of record NC_054376.1, read on the forward strand.
CATATTGCAGGAACAATTAACATAAAACCAGAGTTAGAGATTAAATAGCATTCCCTGAAGTTGCTTGTTTACTGCTATCATCATGATTTAACCCTTAACACTGGGATTTGTAGGCCAGCAACAAGTATCATTGAGCAAATCCACATCACTGTAATTGTAAAAACATTTTACTACTAAAAATTTTTGTTTTTATCTATTTAAAGCCACACTAAACACTAGCTTTATTTTACTCATGGTGCACATAATCAGTTTTATGATTGTAGTGATCTTATGCTTAGGTCAATTTGAATAGGGCAGGTAATTGTATGGAGGTCTTTATTAGAGATGCAAATGCTTGACGTGGCCCCTTTTTATTACAAATGTCCAAGGAACCTTAATAAAGACAAAAGAGATCATATAATGCCCTAAACATGAGCCCACTGTAAAATGAATGTTCCATGGCCCTCAAATGTCTGGGGAAAAATGTAAACCCAAAAAAGTTTGTTACGACTTTTGCAGGCAATCCCGATTAAAGAAAGGAAAAGTCGCCAGCATTTTTTCAACTTTATTGCATTTTCGGCAGACAGGATATGATTTAAGTGACTGAAGATTGAGGAAGATGTAGCTTCATTTTAGCAGTTCACCTGGTCTGAGGTGGTGACATCAACTCTGGCAAAAGAGGTAACTTTCAATAAAATCCGCACTGTACTGAATTTGCGGAGCAATGACCATTTGCCTGAGCGAAAAGGCGCCTGGTGATAGAGTGTGAACGCTAGCGGCGGTCTCTTTCGCTAGCGAATTGTCCTCTGCGCCTGTTAGTGAACTGTCGATGTCTGATTTCTGGTGAAAAGTCACTAGCGTTAGCCACTTTAGTAAATCTGCCCCATTGTCTACATTATTATTAACCCATTTTTCTCTTTAGAGGGCATGCAGGAATCCCTGAGGGTTTCATCATCAGGAATGGATGTTGTTTATATTAAAGTATATACAGTATGGGTGAAGAAAAAACATTATGTATTCTAGCATGGGGCAAATAAAGAGTGACAGTTCTGATAATATACTGTATCACTGCAGATAATAAAAAGATGCCTATTCATAGGACTCCATCTAAAGAAGGTCAGATAAAAAAAATCTTATTATGAAATATGGGGAATCAATCAATCAAAAAACCTTTAAAGGGAATGATTTTTGGTGTTGATTAACATCTTTTTAAAGTTGATTTTAAATAAGTTAAACTATATCTTTTTGATTTCCAGACATTTAAAAAAAATGTTTGCTTTCAGGTTAGAATCTGTCAAAGTGTGCTTGCTTAATTATTCAGTGCATCACACTGGTTAAAATAATCTCTTGGGGTTCATTTATCTGGACTAGCATTAATAGCCCACAGTTTAAACCTGCCTATTGAATAACAATTACAGCACATGCTAACTGTCACACATATGAACTCTTGTGCCCTTTAGGTTTTCTATTAACAACAATCTGCCATTAATTATGTTCCATAATCTTTCCTTTATGCTAACAAAACTGAGCTCCTACCCCAATAAATGTATTGTGGACAGTTCCAGCAACAGAAAATATATACAGTAAAATATATTCATATATGAATTAAAGGTAAATGTAAAAATAAACATCAGGGGCCGTTAATAAGCATGGTTTCCCGTCTAGTGCAATAAATTAAATAAAGAAGACATAGCTAAATATGTGCAGAGAATATTTTAAGCATCTTTCAAGGCAATGGAAAAAAAAATACACAGTTTTCCTAGATGAAATAACTATAGCATTTATAGCATTAATGTATTTGACTCAGATGGCTCACTATATTACTCCATTTAAACACATAATTAACAGATAATTATCCCATTTTTTCCATTGAAATATTTATGAATAAACAAAGATTAAATAATGGGGCCTTTTCAGAGCAACACTATGGGGGATGGTAATATTAGTTGCTAAAATCATTCGCAATTTGTTCACAATGTTAATAAATGTTCACAAAGTGCCTTTGTAAACACTTGTCCCTCACACAATGGTAGGATAGTGATTGGGAATTTTATAGTTTGGGATAGTGTGCAATGTATGTAATAAAACTTCATAAAAAACATTTGCTCCAAAAGCTTACTCCACCTTCAAGCAGTTGTTAAAGGTTTGCAATGAGCAATTAAGATTAGCAATGCAATAAAAGCCTAATGAAGAATATTACATTGCCACATGCAATTTTTTTTATTCTTATTTGAGGACCTGATGCATTATAACAACAGGCTGTAACAAATATGATTATATACTGTAGTCTGATTTCTTGTGTGTAGTGCATGCAGTGGCCTCTTGGCATAATTCCTCATTTTCCTGTTAGCAGCCAGCTCTGCATGTGAAAATGCTAAAGAGGTTCTGTCATTCAGTGTAACCTAATCTCAATGTCATTTAAGGGCATGCTAGCAGTCAAAAGATAACCATACAAGAACAATTTTATTGACTTCGCAAAAGCAGTAAAATACTCTAACATGTGTCTATAGAGAACATGTTTAAATAATTTTATCTAAAAGAAGTCTTTATTCTACTACTGTTAAAGCAGGGACTTTGAAATTTGGATGTCAGCACTTGTGAAATGCACTATAAACTGTTTCTGTATATATATAAGATGTACAGGTAATTACCAAATGAAAAGAATACGAAGACACAAAGAGGCTAATTTGTGAATACAGTACAGAATGGAACATTCTTTTTTTGAACCAATACTGAAGATAAAAACAACATATTTCCACCAGGACCCCCAAAACAGATGCACACACACACACATGTAGGCTTGCATATTTTTTAGGCTTTCAGTGGGACCTCTACTCTCTTGGGCCCCTGCAGCCACTAAGACTACTTAGTATGTGTTTGCTTTTATTCCTGTTCAATATTACACCAAGTGATTTCACTGCTTTCTTATTTAAACCTGTGAAGAAATACTTGAAAAAGCTGGTGCTGACTCCAATGCACTTACAGTATATAAAATGTCACAGCTGCTTTAAGCAACGACAGACCTAAAAATGCTTATGTGTTAAAGGACTAAACCCTAAAAATTAATATAGCTAAAATGCCATATTTTATATACTAGACATTGCACCAGCCTGAAGTTTCAGCTTTTTAATAGCAGCAACTTTAACACAAGGGATCATCATCTTGGAAAGTGTCTGCGACACTCACATGCTCAGTGGGCTCTGAGCAGCTGCTGGAAAGCTAACCATAGGGATTGTCGCACTTTATCAAGCAGAAAATTAGGTTGGCCTGTAATATAAGCTAATGCTTCAGGACTGATTATGGAATTCTGATGCTAGTTGCACTGGTTTTTGTGCTGCCATGTAGTAATTATCCATTAATTACTAATCATGAATAGAAAGTTCAAAAGGAACCGCTCAGACTCACCGAACATGAAGGGTTAAAGTTCGGCTGTTTAAATCATCCGGTCAGGTGCAGGAATCTTTCAGTGCCCCATGTTGTGCAAAGTACAAGGAGAAAGCAACGAAGTTCCGCACACCAGACACCGAACTGTAGTCTAAAACTTGGGAATCTTTATTTAATCCATATTAAAACACGCTGCTGGTTTGATGCGTTTCGGGCACAGCTGCCCTTAATCATAAGCATAAACAAGAGCACAGTAAGAACATCATTTAAATAATCAAAACTCACAGTGACCCCCCCATGCCAGAATATGGTAATGAATTTCTTAATGAATGGATAACTATAGTATACATATCTACCAATACAGCAGGTTACAGATCAGATACAAAATTATAATAAAAATATACTAAAAAAAAACAAAAGAAAATATAAAACAATGAACAAATAACTAAGCAAATGACTAAAGCTTTAATTCATATAAAATGAGTAAAATTAAATCTTTTGTTCAAACCATGGGGACTACGTGTATGTAGAGTCAGAATCCAGAGACCTCACGGCGTTTAGAAGACATAAAGGGTCTCCCCCTCTTAAAGGGGTATATACACTTTCTCAACCACCTTAACTCCTAAATCCAAAACACCCCTTCTGCCATAAGATTTAAAGTGTTTGCAAATTGGAGATTTGTTATTATTTTTTTCTATGGCATTAAATGCTCTCTGATCCTGTCTTTAAGAGGGCAATTTGTATGACCAACGTTTTGTTTGGAACATGATTTACACTCTAATAAATATACCACATGGTTGTTACAGCAATTGGTATACGTTATTTTTAAATATTTTGTTTGTGTTATTCGATTTCAATTCAGAACTCCCAGATATAACTTTACATGTCCTGCAAGGAAATTTGAATGTGTTATATCTACTGCTCAACCGCCTCTTCACTTTCCTGCAATGGTGGTGCTGGTTCTCTTTCAGCCCCGGCAAGGCCCCTCAACAGTAGCAGCAAAATCACGGGTCTGCACACACCGGGGGGGGGGGGGTTCAACCTCCCCCCTGAAACGTTGATCTTTGTAATGATACATTAATAAAAAGAGGGGCCAAGTCCCCGACTGCAGATATATAGAGTGTGTGCGGACCCGTGATTTTGCTGCTATTGCAAGGATATTTCCCACATTTATAAGTACCTTTCGTAGACACCTGGAATGTAAGAAACAGGACTGAAGACCATACTGGGCGATAATCTCCTACCCAAAATGGGAGATCTCCTGGAAATTAATTTCAATTGGCTGTCAGTTAAAATATCTTTCATTAAAGGATCTTAGTACAGTATTGGAAGATGTTTACGTATAATTTTACAGATTTCATTAAATTCCAGACTATATTCTGTAATAAATTGAGGTGTTCTTGTCTTTTTGATTTCTGTCTCTCTTCTGTTACAAATTAGACTTATCCTTAGAATTTTTGCACATGTGAAAAGACTCTTTCTGTTCCGTAATCGTGCTTTTAGATAAGCCGATTCTACTATATCAACAGAGTAACCTCTATTTATAAGTTTCTGTTTAAGTGTGACTGCTCATCATAGTATAGTCATAGTTTCATCTATAACGCAAAAACTGACTGAATGGAATACTGTTTTTTGTATGTCGAGGGTGACAACTGTCAGCCCTTAAGATCGTATTACCAGCAGATGGTTTTGCATAAACTTTGGTTTCGATCCTACCCATACTGGGCATACCTATAAGTGTGGTACCCAGAAATTCTATATGCTCAGAATTTTGGTTTCCAGTGAATGTTAAATTTAAAGAATTATTATTGCTGAACTCCAAAAAGATGTTTAGGCTGGCAGATGAACCACGCCATATAAGTATAAGATCATCAATGTAGCGACCGTACCAAACGATAAAATCGCTACAGGGATTATCATCTCCAAAAGTTCCTGTGAGGTGGCACAAGGGGTTTCTAAATCTAATCTAATACCAGGTAGATTTTCCACTGGTTTATTTCCAGCAGAAATACACCAATGTAAAAACTACCCAGTATTAGATTAGATTAGATTCATTTACATAATACTGTTTTAACTCTTGTCACATGAGAAGTCTGTTCAGGTATTTCATGAATTTATTTTAAAGTTCAGTGGGTTTGTTTGCTTTACCTGAACCACTGTTTCGTAGCCCTTCATTTCAGTTTCCTTTTATTTTAAAGTGCCATTACATCCATTCTATCTCTTCTGCTTAATCTGCTGGACACTGTATAATACTTGCGTTACCATGACACTGAATGTGGTAGTAATTCCTGGGTTCCCACAGTAGGTTGCACAGTGGGAGGCACAGCAGACTTGCTCCTAAACAAATCATATGCTAACTTCATTTTAATGGCAAGCACCCAGCTCTGATGGCACTCCCCCTTTGCCCCCACTCCATACTCATGTCTTTAGCGTGTCAAGGGGGGTGGGGAGGAATATCATTAGTGCATAGCTCACACTTTGATACCACATGTTGGTGGAATTGAGTTAATTTTGACACGTCAGACACAATTGTGGTGAAAACAACTACCTGCATGTCTGCAATTACACTGGAATTATTGGAATGTTTTAACCCATACTAAAGTATGGGTTAAAACATTGATTTGCAGCTGAAATTGCACATTGCGCATTGCATTTGTGGTTGCATGAGCCATTGTGCTCACATATAGTGATGCTTTATCAAAAAATTGTAAATTTACAGAAAAATTTGCAAATTCACCTGAAAAATTCACGAAACGCATTGAAGTCAATGTGTGTCAAAATAATTTTAAAGCAAGCGCCAATTTTTATATGATCGACTATTTTGTCCAAATGCATTAAAGTCAATGCCCGCCAAAATAGTTTTGATGCACGTAAATCTTTCTGCTAGTCTGACGCGTGACAATTTGTTTCAGCGTGGCAGATTTTTCACTGGCGAATCTTTTCCACAGTTTCTCCAAATTATTCGCTGGCGGCGAAACGTGGATATTCGCCGCAAATCCATGCCTGGAGAATTTATTCGCCAATCACTACTCACATTCTAATATAGTTACATTGGCTTATGAATGGACATAGCTTTGTCTGGTATTCAAACAATTCCTACAGTTAAATCCCCAAATTTGGAATGAGCTCCAGGTTAAATGAGCACCAGGAAAACATGAGAGAAAATGTTTTTTTTTTTTTGGTATAGACAAAAGTTTTGTGTGATCCTGACAACAGTATCCACCTGCACTATGTAATGTAATAAGATTAGAGTATATGTAATTTTAATATGGCCCACTAAAATACATAGTGGATACTATTCACTTTGCAAGAAGCAAGTATTGGGCTACCATAGTGAGTACAGTTGTCATAAATGCAGAGACAAATATTTAGCAAATTGTATTCATGTGGTGCTTACACAAATGGCCTGTAGATGTCACTGTGCCAAGACTTATACTGTGCATACTTTCTATACAGCTTGTGGTGTTAGAGTTGCTTACTTTTGTGTAATGGCTGCATGAGCCTGCTAATAAAGCACTGTTATACTCTACTCATCCTCGGCTACCAAAACATAACAATTTACAGTTTGGTTTAGTTGCTTGGTATTAATTTACTTGAATGGAGGGCAGGATAGTTTGTACTTTAAACTAATGTCTCTTTTGATAGATAAACATTTGACAGATATATAAAATGTGAGCTACAGTTTATCATTCTGAAATTGGTGTATGATATTTACCTGGCACCAGCTATTACTGTAAAATACACACTTACTGATGTTTTAGTAAAATCAAGCTAGGTCATGATATAAATTTAATTCTGCAGTTGTACTTTTATAAATCTTAATAAATACTTAATATAAAGATCTAAGTCATGACAGCATGTTCTAAAATTAATAGTTGTAGAAATCCCTAGCTTTCAGCCTAATTTATGGGTTCTGTTTCTCAGACACAGCTGAGATACGTGGCACGCAGCAAGTGACTAAACCTATACAGCAGGGATGCTCAGATGTTAGAAACACATTGAGAAAATAGAATTACTGATAATAGTATTTCTGAAGGATATTTTTGTTTTTAACCCTAAGGATATTTTTGTTTTTGACCCTAAGTAACACAAACCATCCTATTAGGTTTATTTATTGTTAAAAGTTCTTTTAGGTATGTTGGTCCAAAAAAGACTTATCCAGAAAACCATAAGTCCAAGCATTCCAGATAATGAATCTTATAATCGTCTATAAATAATGGCAACAAGGTAGAGGTGGAGTCACATATCAGTAACCAATATGTATTGGTTTCACCGCAGAAATGATGCCCATAGACTGGGAGAAAAAAATATTTTGCATCAAAAAAAAAATGTTAAGTTAAATTTGCCCATTCCTACTCTGGATCCTTCTTTTCTGGATTTCTTCTTAACTACACTATAATCAATTTTTTTTTTTCCCACAGTGTACTATTTTTAATTTCTTAAAAAATGTCATCAGTCTCAAAATGAGTTTCCTTAATTTTAATATAGAGATGGTAATTCCTTTTATTGACTAACTTGCTTACTTAGTAGATTACAAAATGCAAGCTTTTGGGCCTACTTAGGTCTCTGCTTCAGGCATGATATAATGTCTAAAGCAGGGAATAGTACCCTATATCACCTTCTTTATATGTTCTAGTTTTGATCTATGGCTAAAACGGTACAAAACCCTGCTACTTATTGTTTCTGAGAGTTCTATAGTAGCTATATGATTATGCACATATATAAGCCTACTTTATCCATCACATTACATTACATTATAAGTGAAAATACAGAATGCTGATTTTAAACACCACCTTTATACTATGGGTTTCCCTTTTGCTCTCATGTTTTCTATAAATGTAGCAATATTCAGTGCCTATACTGAAAAATTCAGTATAGGCATTAAACTTTATTAATATTAAGAGGCTGAGTGAAGCATGATACAAGGCATGTTTATACTGTATTTTCCAGAACCATTATTTCAGCCAAATGACTGTAAGTTTTATGCTTGTTTTTAGTATACAAATCAAAATGTCATGTTGTTCAGTATATTTATCTTTTAAGTACAGGTATGGGATCCGCTATCCGGAAACACGTTATCCAGAAAGTTCCAAATTATGGAAAGACTCTCTCCCATTATAATCAAATAATCCAAATTTTTAAAAATGATTCCCTTTTTCTCTGTTATAATAAAAGAGTACTTTGTACTTGATCCAAACTAATATATAATTAATCCTTATGGAAAGCAAAACCTGCCTATTGGGTTTATTTAATATTTACATGATTTTCTAGTAGTCTTAAAGTGTGAAGATCCAAATTACGGAAAGACCCGTTATCCAGAAAGCCCCAGGTCCCGAGCATAATGGATAATAGGTCCATACCTGTATTAATTGTAGACACAATACACACTGTTTTAACTGAGGTACCATTATATATCAAACTTACACTGGCATTTGACAGTACCTGCATAGACTTTATCTTTTTTTCAAGATGGCAACACACTAGATACAAACCTACAGAGCGTAACAAGAGACTGCACGCCACCAGCAGCCAACCACCCTCTACTATCAGAAGAATTCCTTACTCACAGTTTCTTCTGAATATATGTAATAACAGCAACACTGACACTGCATGGGAACAACTAAAAGCAACCTTTAACATATTTATGCAAAGTAGGTACAAAGAATCGAACATAGTACAATTGCAGAGAGCCCTTCAATACTTCAATACTCACAGCAGGAACTTCTTAAACTAAAACCAAATAGACAACAGAACCCTTCCCACTTGTTTTTACCACTACATTTACCCCACCATCTAAAAACTCGAAACATTGTGTGGACCGAAGTTGGTCCATTGTTAACATAGATGAGACTTTGTCATTACAGAAAACCCTGAGACCTATGTTTGGATACAGACATAACAAGAGTTCAAGAGACTTTGCAGGGGGTAATGCCAAGGGGGGTAATGCAAGTTGGGTTGCTACCAATGTACTGACTGTGTGAGTTGTAGGAGCATGCTCACGGACCTGGACTTTCCACATCTACATACCGGTAAAAGCTTTAAAATTACCCGCAGACGTATATGTACATTGGCATATGTAATTTATATCATTACCTACTCTTGTGGACTTTATTATGTGGGTAAAACTATCACTACCCTTAGGGAACGAAGTATACAACCATAGATCTGCTATCAGTCAAGCCTTAAAAGAACAAAAGGTGGACCAACCTGTTCCTAGGCACTATCTCCTTTAAAGAACACTCTCTACTTACTTTCAGATATATGGCCATTGACCATCAACCCCCCCTCTCTCTCTAGGATGCAGAGTATTACGATGGATCTATAGACTGGATACATTAGCCCCTAGACTAGACGTCTCAATAAGACCTTATCTTTGGGCTGCTTCATTTGAACTTATTGGTCTACACTTTAGAGGGGCTATGCTGTATTGTTCATTTGGTGCTATGTTATTTTATATTGATGGACAATCCAGTTCAATTTCTTCTTTTTGCACATTTTCCTCGACGTACTGCATTTTCCTCTATACTGTCTGGGTATGGTCTGTACCTTTTCTTACCTTTTCTACTTTACATCTCTCACTGATGTTCTACTGACCATTCACACCCCTTACATGACTAGTACTTGACTGCTTAATGTAGAGAACACATTGGTTTGAGCAGAAATATCTACCTCATTTTTAATTGTGTGTATAGATATAGTTCAACTACTACTTAAGTCAGATGCATCTCTAGCATTGCACTTTATGTCTTTGTGTCCATAGGCTAGAATGCAGAGCACGTGGGTTGGAGCTCTAAATCTACCTTATCTTTTATTGTGCTACTACTACCTTGCCGGATCCTTTTCTTGTGATGTGCTAGATGTGTTTATGCCCATTGCCAGGGTCTGAGCCATATAATAATGCAATTAGGTCACGATGTGACCAGCACCACTGGAGATTGTGCTTTGGCACCCTGAATAAGTATTTCCTGGCAATGCCTACATTTTTGAGCCACAGCATGGCTAGAGGTGACCATCTTATAGCACTATTACCCCCAGGTGCAGACTTGCAGTGGCCCTGTGTCTGCCATATTGTTATGCACACAATGGCTAACTATCTTTGTGGATATCACGTTACCTTGCACTGGCATGCGCTTACAGATATGCACGGAAGCTCTGCTGTCATACATCCACCTCTGCTCTCCTTGGGTGATGACTTTGTTGCTCTAGATATGTCATTGGCATACAAATGTGCAGCAGAGTATACTCCATTCACTGATGCATACAGACACTAGGCATTGGTCAGTATACTAACCCTTTTCACAGTTTCTCTGATCTTTCTCTAGTTAATGGATTACACTTTGTTTTCCTCTCTCATTTACCTAATGATTTCTTAACTTGTGGCAGTGTTTTGTGCGTGTAATTACACAAGATTTGTTAGCCTAGCAACCATTTAGGCACAGTTTTCAGTCAAGAGTTCAAATATGGAGTCTCACTAGAGCTCTGCTTGTTACTTATTTACATGCTACTGCTGCTACTGTATAGGACCAAAATGTATTCTGCATATATTTCTAAATACATATCTATTTGGATTCAAATTTGGCCTAAGGTACATGTAATAGTAATATCTGTGCGGCGGGGTCGGCCGCCGCATGCTCCAGCGCCGTCGGTGCCATCTTGTCCCACTATGGGCACGCACGCCTCAGTCTTTCTTAAAGGCGCAGGTGCGCTGGCGTGATGACGCCAGCACGCAATGGTGCCAAATTTAAACTGTATAAATAGACTGAAAGGGCTTCCAGAGGGTGCCCGTGATAGAATACTTATTCTAGTGGTTCCTGAAGCCTTGTGCTGTTTGTTCTTGTAAACGTTATCTGTGATTCCTGGTTTTTGATCCCTGCCTGTTCCTGACTATTCTGATATCTGAACTCTGACCTTTGCCTGCATTTCAACTACTCTTTCTGCCTGATCCCATCTGTTTGATTACCCGGTTTTGACCCTTGCCTGCCTGACGATTCTTGATATCTGCCTGCCTCGACCCAGCCTGTCTGACGATTCTCTCGCTTGCTCCATTTGTACCGTGACCTTCGGCGAAAAGACTTTGCTAACAGCCATGCCCCTTTGCCAGCCAGAACATCTTGCCTTGCACCTCTCGTTAAGTCCAGGTGGCACCCAAGTAAGCTGAGGGCTCCTCCCGAAGCCCAATGGTGGTCACACTACTGGTGAAGCCGAGCCAAGACCAGGGTACTTGGCACCTGTTCTGGTATTGGGTGCCGGTCGTGACAGTACAGATATCTGAGCACATTTTATTACGGAGTACACTAGCCATTCTGAACATAAATAATACACAAGACAGTAGAGCCATAGTGGAAATAGAGGCGGGCTCAAGCAAAGCAGAAATGCTGCTGCCCCAACTGGGATAAGTTGCTTTCCCTGCAGCCCTCTAGCTTTTGGGTGCTAAAGGACAACTTTAGATGAATGCAGGGAGTTTTAGTACAATATATAAGGAGCAACTTGTTGAACATCCATATTAACAATATCAATTAGTTAAACAATATAATATGTAAGATGCCAATTTTAAGAACATATTATTGTAAAGAGCCACAGCCATAGCAAATTACCTCTCTGCCCTGCAATACAAATTTCCCTGTTAAACCGTATTTTGTAATGCACAATGACAATACACTGGTTGACTGTGTCCCTACTGACCTTGCACTCATTTAGATACTCCTTTTTTTTTAATAGCACATGATCACTGAGTTGGTGTAGGGTTACCTAAGAGCAGTGCACAGTGGAAATGTGTGTGTGAGTGAGGGAGAGACCCAGCATCAGCAGGACCAGTACAAACCGCCTTGATACACATCATCAGCTGACCCCCCCCCTCCTTTTTTCCTTCAGAAACAGCAAGCCCATTCTCTCAGCCTACTCCACCTACTAAATCATCTGAACCGTCAAGAGAAACAGTCTAATACTGTACATCCATTCATACTGCAAAGAGAAAAAGGCAGGAGAGCAGTAAGAAAGCTAGCCCCAGCAGTGCTACTACTGATCAGGTAAATGACTTAAGTACTCATTTTTTGTTGGAAAACCTATGCACATAGCAGTGTTTAATACCATGCTGTTCCGCATAAGTATGTGTATTGTTTCTCAGGCAAACTTCACCACTTCCTAATAAATTCTCCAGCACTGTATTAAAAACATTTCATTCTTTTCTCCATTAATAACAGTAATGCCCAGATTTGTAGGGGCGGAGTTGTCCTTCAGTCCTGTGAGTGGAGAGAAATAGCTGTAGTATTGTGACGTGCACTAGTCTACACTGGAGTTTAAATCACGACACAGAAGTCCTGTTTCTTGATACAACAACCAATTGCGTTCTACTTTATCCCCATGTGTTGGAATGTTTCTGTTCTGTGGAGCAGGACTTTATTTAGGCACAGAAATGGGAATGCATGATGGAAATGAAACCATTGTGTGCTGTAGTTAAACTATTACAATTATACATATTTGCCACCCTGCAATTACTATGCAATAACTATTAAACATTGGGTATCATAAACTGAGTTTATCTGGAGTAGTGTAGTGAAAATGACATGATGTCCAGATTAAATATAGTACAGGTGTCTGTTATCCAGAAAGATCAGGACCTATGGTTTTCCGGATAAGGGATCTTTCCATGATTTGGATCTCCATACCTTAAAGGGCAAGTTTACTAAATGGTGAATTAAGTTTTTTTGGCAAAATTTCCCAAAATGATAATTCACTGTGAATTTGCCAATTTACTAAGGCGAAGAAGACAAATCACTAGCAAAAAGCAGAATCCCTGTGTGTCATTAAAGGCAGCTGCTAGAATTGATACAATAGTTGCTAATATTCCACAGATACTGCGGAGAAATGTATCCACCAATTGTATCAACTAAACATATCAAACTGTAATCATTGAGAATTCTACAGGATCACTGATCTGCCACACTGAGACACTAGAGACAGTGACATTAAACTTGAAACTTAAATTTTGGGAAAACGGTAAAAAGTAAAAGATGGAAAGCAATTGAAAAAAGTCGTTATTTATGGTGAACAATCTGAAAACAAAAACTGAAAAAAGTGTTTGGAAGGTGAATAACCACTTTAAGAATGCAATAAACCCTACTTGTCTGATTACCATTTATACCATAGCATAAAGCCTGTCCCTTGGCAAGCATTCCTCTCTATGACAGTTATGACAATAATGAAATAACAATAACTCATATCTATTCCTACCAGAAGAGGTAGATCCCATTACTTACAACTCCTTGTCTTGCCTGCCCTCCCTCAGTGATCTCTCTGGTCTCCCACTTCTATCCCATTAGGATCCTCCCATTGCACTTGTGATGTTTTTGTTCTGGGAGTCCAAGGAGAGAAGTCCAAGTCTAAGGCTCCATTTTGTATTTACTGAACTGTGAAGAGAAAATGGACATAGCCTGGACCTAGTAAGGTCCAGTGGTAGACATTGTACAGAGGACATCCTCCTGATATTAATGCAGTTATAGAGACATAGCAGGGAGAAACTTATATAAATGAACATGAAACACAGAAAGAAATCGCCAGCACTTGGTCTAACCCACGCTGTGGCGTTGACCAGCTGCTATGTGCCAGTGCTCAGTCTAGCCCATAACCTGGAGTTGACCAAAATGTGTAAGCTCACATGCCACGTCAAGGCCCCTCATTTTACGTGAGTCCTACACTATTCATTAGCATTCTAAGTATGTAGTGCATTTGAAATGAAGTCCCACAGCAAACAACATTACTGATTAGTAACACCAACAGTGCACTTACTAACAGAATACAAGTAGTCCATAGAGTGGGCACAGATAGTGTCACCAAAACCCTAACCTTAAGAAAGAGCTCTTGAGTTAAAAGCCAAGAATTAGCAATGTAAAACACTAAATTTACTAACTCAGAAACCACTAAACACAGAAAATTTATGTAAACTGCAAAGTCATTAGAGGATAACTCTAAGTATGTTTACGTCATTCATTAGATTCCTAGGTGTAGTCTTTTTTTTTGGGGTTTTTGTTTGAGTTGGTAGTTAAAGGTGTAGGAGAGGCAGAGATGTTCAAAGTCTGAAGGAATGGTCAATATTAACCCTTTTTGCACCTTTAAGAAGTATGCTACGTCAGTTTCTTGAAAGCAAAAAATTTAAATGATAATGTGTCTTAGAAATTGTCTGAAACACAACATCAGATTTAGCAGCAAAGTATATTATATAAAGATAGTATTCTGAAGTGAACATAAATTTGAGATGTTCCAGGCAGGCAGGAAAGGTTTAAAGGAACAGTAGCACCAAAAAAAAGAGTGTTTTAAAGTAATGAATATACAATGTACTGTTGCCTTGCACTGGCAAAACTGGTATGTTTGATTCAGAAACTATACTATGGTTTATATAAACAAGCTGCTGGGTAGCTGTGGGGGCAGCCATTCAAAGCTGAAAATGACAAAAGGCACAGGTTACACAGCAGATTACAGATAAACCTTGTAGTATACAATGGCATTCTACATACCTTATCTGTTATCTACCACACGTCCTGTGCAGTTTTTTTTTAATATAAACTATAGTAGTCTTTCTAAAGCAAATGCCCCAGCTTTACCAGTGCAAGGCAGCGCTGCATTATCTGTTCATTCTATAAAAACACTTTCATATTTTGATGTTACTGTTCCTGTAAGGGGTGGCCCTGAGAGCAATTTTTAAGGCAAATTACCTGGATTTGATATTGTGTCAGTAAGACACGCAGGTTATCCTGCACTAGTGGGCACTGGTTGCAATGGCCCAAGGCAGGAGGCAAGGACACAAGGTGCAGAGTGAAGCCAGACATCTTTAAATGAGTACTAAGGGGTGCCCCTTAGGGAATTAACACTTGTAGGATATTACTACTGACCCCTAATACTGTAAGTCAGTAGAGCTATAATAAATTTCCAAGCTCTTCTCTACCAGCTGATTTTCTTGAAGATGCTGCATGCTCCATTTCCTTGTTGTTTCTACACCACGCAACTTCCTTGTAAATTTCTAGATCCTCCCTAGGATTCTCTGCTGCCTTCCTATGTAGTGTTGGCTATTGCCTAGCAAACTGTTCTACTGAAAGCAGATGACTGCAATGCACCCCTTTAAAACATATATCAATATATGTGTGTGTGTGTCAAAAATCATTTTTTACTTGGCTTGACCTGTTGGATAGTCTTGGTAGCAGCTTAGTTTCACTTTTGAAAAAACATGTACTTTACCAAATAACCACACCCCTTAAAAGACTGGTGCCTATCCCATCCATTTTGAGATTTCCATTCTGTATGTCTATGGAAGTAACATAAATTGGCATTACTCAATTTTACATACTGTAACCCCTGTTAACTATTATAATTGGGGTAAGGAATAATAAATCATGGGACAGGCTACACCTATGGTGTGATATGCATCAAAAGGCATATTTTTTCTGTAAAATACTATTGTTTCAAAATCTTTAATGCAATGACTTCTTTTTAATTAGAAATGTGAATGCATCTGGATTATCACAGTGATTTTTGAATTGTAATACATTGTACTTTTTTCATTTTAAATGCTAACATTTATTTCTGTCTACAGTATACAAGTATATAAGTATATGGGTGGTTAAAATTTAAAAACAGGCTTGACATGTTTCAGGGAAAAGCTGTTATTTAGTCATAGAAATTGTATAATAGCACAACAAGAGTTTATAATCCCTCATTATAGGAGTGGCTCATTAATCCCAAACAGGTTCAGTACTTTCATATAAACCAATGTAACAAAACAACATTTTCATGCAAAGAACAGATTAAAATCACAACTTAATTCTTTACATTTTTAAAATAATATACTAGAAACAGTTAATGTCAACATTGTAGTTTTAAACTACTGCTATGTACAAACACCATTGATAATCACCATTTTAGTTCCATGCGGTCAAAATTTTGCTTGTGAACTGTAATGATTTGCAGATAAATAGTAAGATTAAAATATTAGCTAATTTCTGTAAAGGGGCAGCTCACTTTAGGAAAAACTTTAAAGTGACTTAAACATTGGCATTAGACATTCTACTACAGGTATGGGACCTGTTATACAGAATGCTCGGGGCCTGGGGTTTTCTGGATAACAGATCTTTCCGTAATTTGGATCTTCATACCTAAGTCTACTAGAAAATGATGTAAATATTACATAAATCCAATAACCTGGTTTTGCTTCCAATAAGGATTAATTATATCTTAGTTTGGAACAAGTACAAGGTACTGTTTTTAAATGCAGTTTATCATTTTTAAAAATGTGGTTTATTATGTGATTTTAATGGAGTCTATTTGAGTCAACCCTTCAATAATTTGGAGCTTTCTGGATAATGGGTTTCCAGATAATTGATCCCATACCTGTACCGTCTGTAATTAGGTCTTACTGGGATATTTCCTTTTTTTAGTTTTGTATCTCCCAGGCTTGGAATTTCAACTTCAATCTGGTCCCTAGGGCTTACTTACCACAGCAACTGTGCGGCAGCTTTGAAGTCAGTGTTTAAGATACATAGTAGAGGGCCTTAAAAAAGCTAAGCAATAAAAAAAGCAGAATACCAGTGCCAGTGACCCTCAGCAGTCAGATTATGAACTGCATTCTAGAAACAAAGGGAAAAGGAATGCTAAAAATGAAACAAAACACAAAATAAATATTGGTAACATAAAATCTGCTTAAAAAGGTGAATGTAGATATAACATACAAAAAGTTGATTTCAAGGTGGACTTCCACTTTAATGCAATGCACTACTAACATGAAATCCTTCAGTACTAGAATCACCATCCCAACTCTGGAGGGAGTCTAGTGCTGGAATATTAAAGGAGAACGGGCTGTACAGTAAAGAAGTCCAAGCATTTCAGCCTGCATATCATAAAATGTGCTGCACACAAACAATCTTTATTAAGGTCTTTAACAGAGGCCTACTTTTTACGCTGTGCACCTTGCCCTCCCTCTCTCCCTAATTAATGAACACTGATAATTTCTAATTCTAAGAAATATACACATGGCAAGGATATGGTCCTTTCTCTATCATACGCATAAACTAATGATAAAGTAATAGTAAAGGTCAGTTTTGGAACTAAAAACCAAGAAGGTTTAACATATTAAAATAATAAATGTGCCAGAGCACAAAGCTTAGGGAAGACTGTGGGGGGCCACCAGTGCTAGCGCATCCCTATAATACCGCTCACACACAAGGCATGACATCATTGTAGAGAATATGTTGATGTCAGAACCTAAAAACTTAAAAAAAAGTGCATCCTACAAATTGCAAGTACTTCCACCAACAGTGAGTGATTATTTTTTTCTAAGCACAAAGTTCAAAGTTTCACTAATGGTCCTTGCTATTGTGGGTAAGTACTTAAGGACAGATATCCGAGTCATGTACAGTGCCTTGCAAAAGTCTTCACCCCCCTTGACATTTTTCATGTTTTGTTGCCTCACAACCTAGAATTAAAAGGTAATGTTTGAGAGTTTGCACCATTTCATTTACAGAACATGCCCACAACTTTGAAGATTTTTTTTTGTGAAGTAAACAACAAATAAGACAAAATAACAAAAATCTTCAACGTGCATAACTGTTCACCCCCCCTTAAAGTCAGTATTTTGTAGAGCCACCTTTAGCGGCAATTACAACTGCAAGTCACTTTGGATAAGTCTCTATGAGCTTGCCACATCTTGCCACTGGGATTTTTGCCCATTCCTCAATGCAAAACTGTTCCAGCTCCTTCATGTTGGATGGTTTTTGCTTGTGAACAGCAATCTTCAAGTCTGACCACAGATTCTCAATTGTATTGAGGTCTGGACTTTGACAAGGCCATTCCAACACATTTAAATGTTTCCCCTTAAACCACTCGAGTATGCTTCGGGTCATTGTCCTGCTGGAAGGTGAACCTCCCTTCCAGTTTCAAATCACAGGCATACTGACAAAGGTTTTGCTCAAGAATATCCCTGTATTTAGTACCATCCATTTTCCCTTTACTCTGACCAGTTTCTCAATCCCTGCTGCTGAAAAACATCCCCACAGCATGATGCAGCCACCGCCATGTTTCACTGTGGGTAATGGGATGTGTTGGGTTTGCACCAGACATAGCATTTTCATTTTTGGCTGAAAAGTTACATTTTAGTCTCATCTGACCAGAGCACCTTCCTCCATACATTTGGGGCCCAGCTCTATGGAGTGTATGGCATATTGTGGTCCTATGGAGAGATACTCCAGTCTCTGCTGTGGAACTCTGCAACTCTTTCAGGGTTACCTTTGGTCTCTGTGCTGCCTGCTGATTAATGCCCTCCTTGCCTGGTCTGTGAGTTTTGGTGGACGACCCTCTCTTGGCAGGTTTGTTGTGGTACCATTGTTGTGGTACTATGTCAGAAAGGGTGTGTTAATACTGACAGATCATGTGACACTTAGATTGCACACAGGTGGACTCATTTCCCTATTCATGTCACTTTTAAAGGTAATTGGTTGCACCAGGATTTTTTAGGGGCTTCATGGCAAATGGGGAGAATACATATGCACATTTTTTTTATATATATTTTTGCATTTCACTTCACCAACTTAGACTATTTTGTGCAGAGCCATCACAAAAAACAAGATTAAGAAACATTTAAATTACAGGTTGGAATGTAACAAAATAGGTAAAAAGCCAAGGGGGTTGAATACTTTTGTATCTTTACAATTAATTAGATGGGGACAATTTAGAACAGTGCGTTCTGCTTCTCATGTTGATTTTTTAAGGCTAATAGTTTCTTTACCCATTTATGGCTTCAGAGAAACCTGAGCTTTTTGATATTAAAATATGACTGTGCTTTGTTGACATTGTATTCAGACTGGAATGCATTTTACCTTAACCCTATAGATGTCAGCAATGCCTTCAGTGACTCATTGTGCTGTGCACTAAAAAAGGCTTGGGTTTAAAGGAATTAAGGGTTGAAAATGAATATCTACTTTAAAGGTCACACCTTCATAGTTGCACATGAACTGCCACTGTTTAGCAAATAATGAAGGGGTATGGCTGACTGCATCCAATCAGGGACAAGCACTTGTATGTGCAGTGGAAAGAACTCATCGTAGTACAGCTGTTGGAGGAGGCAGTAAATGCAGCACATTGCACAACCTTTAAGGAATATTTGTGAAAATCTGCCTTCCTGATTTGACAGGTGATGTACAATTTTCTTTGGCAAAGTATGAATTGTGAGTAGAAAATTGTGCAGCCGTGCCATAATGATGGCCCGAGCCATTAATAAATGTTTATAGCAATGTTTAATCATTTTGCAGCTCTGGATACAGGGTGCTAATATGAATTTTGTCTCATCATTTCAGTTTTACCACAAAAATATGTTGCCCCAAAGTTACTGTTGTAATCATAAAGTTATTACCGGTAGCAAGGAATGTTTTATTTACTAATTAATTACAATATTGTATTCAAATTGAATTCATACATTTTGCAAATATTATGCTTGGGTATTTCATTTTGTAACGCTTGCTTTATTTACAGTAAAATAGCCTTTTTTAACATAATTAAGCTTTGTGTTTGAAAAAAAAATCACAGGGGCACCAACATTTAGTGCATGTTTTATAACAGTTTGAAGACAGTAATAGTGTTTCAAGTAATCTAAAGATGTATAACTATGGGGATAAATATATATATATAACCAGTGACTGGCCAGCTTTGCTGAAAGTTAACTCACAGTGTCCCTTCAGCATTCCACTTCAATTGTTCCTTGTTAACGGAACACTTGTTAACTGAACACTTGTTAACTGAACACTTGCTAAGGTTTTCTGCCACAAGTACCTTCTGTCACATAACTAAAGTGATTTGTCAAAGGCAACTTTGCTGCCGTCTGATTCTTTATTTTTTTTTTTTCTTTGAAGAAATGAAAAAAATGTTGCCATTCCAGCACATCTTCTTCTCTGACTAACATGCTTACTCAATCCTTAACTCGTGGCTTTTTTATCATTTGCCGTAGCTCTTGTTTTCTTATAAGGATAGTGAGTTTAGCTTCCCTGTACTTGTATTTATTGCACTTACTGCTTACAAATATTACAAAGGTCATGCCTGTACCTGCATATGTGGGTTCTCATAGAGGCAATTTATACTGCCTCTCCAGACAAATGGAATGCCACCTAGTGATGCTAGGCACCCCTGGAGTTATCGCCATTCTGCCCGTAATTGCACGTCTCACAAAGCGGGTCACATCAATAGGCTCATCGGACTTGCACTGAGTGAATTGAACGCCAGTGCCATTTTGATTGTGTCCTTCAGAAGTGACTTAACCCATACTTGATAAATGCTAGATGCAACTATACATCAATAGCCAAATGCAGCAGACCTCAAACTGGGGGTAGGCAGAAAAGGCATGTGCCTAGGTTGCCAATCTGGGGTGGTGCCAGGCACCTTCTATGTCTATATGCACGTGTGTGCTAGAGGTGGGGGCTGGGTTGCCTACAGGGGCAATTCTTTGCTTCTTGCCGCCCGAGGTGGGTTCTGCAATGCCGTGCCCTTGCACCCCATCGATTACCTTTTTGCGCAGGAGCGGGTCCAGGGGGCCACATCGCTAGTGCAGAGATTTGCAGTTGGACCTGTTTTGACATATCCAGTTGCAGGCCCAATTTGGTAAGTGGAGCAATTACCATGGAATGGAGGGAAAATTATGGATTATGGGTAAAAACAATGATGATTTTCTATCCACAATTACATTTTATACACTGTATTGGTAAATGACCGCACTTCACTTCATTATAGTGTAGAATAAAGAATATTGTTGGAATATTATTGCAACAATACCATTGCATTGTTCAAGGACATTTTAGTTAAATGTCTAGTGGATGTTTTCCCATAAGAATATTTTCATTAAAAACAAAACTTCATTCTTTATGTGAATAAAATAAAAGATGGTGTTTAATTAAAGTAACCTTAATTATATTGATGGCTTAAAGTATACGATTATATGTCAAGTGACTTGATCACTTATGTCAATAAAGACGTCACATAGTTTATTTATATTGGTTTATACTTCAGGATTCAGGAATTTACTACATTTAATATATTCTGTCTCATGAACTACAGCTATCAATTACACATGCTGTTTCCTGAGAAGGCTTTAGATTTATGAACTCATCATATACAGAACCTTTCTTGTTGTAGGAATTACTGATCTTTATTGACTGTGCATGCTGCTTCCTGAAACAGTCCTAAATTGTGCACTATTTTGTTATTGCTCATTTTTTACGTAGGTTTGATGAATGAAGTAGAATGTATTTCTGGTTGTTTATACATTTGATATAATATGGATATGGGATTGATCATCTGGAATGCTTGGGGATTTCTGGATAAGAGATATTTCTGTAATTTAGAATACCATACCCTGCTAAAATTCATTTGAACATTTAATTAGGATTGTTTTGACACCAGTGTGTATCCATGAAGCTTAGTTAGGTTCAAGTACAATGTTCTATTTTATCATTACAGAGAAAAAGGAAATAATTTGAAAAATGAAAACTATTTAAAATAGATTGTTTTGCCACCAATATGGATTAATGCAGTTTAGTTACCACCAAGTACAATGTACTGTTTTATTATTAAAGAACAAAATTTGGTAAAAATACATTTGAAATTGTTTATTTTTACTTGTTTGGGGGGTGTCTTGAACAGTAATCTAAAAGTGATTTAGTGACCTTCCAGGGTTTCAAATGGTTTTAGCAGGATATATTCAGGCTAGATAATTGGTGAACTAAGCCAATGGAGTGTCCAGTGTTGGACTGGCCCACCGGGATACCAGGAAAACTCCCAGTGGGCCCAGGTGTCAGTGGGCCTCTTGCATCTAACCATTTAGCATATTTCATTATCCATATTCCTTTATGGGGAGAAATGCTTA
Organism: Xenopus laevis; assembly: GCF_017654675.1. Lineage (NCBI taxonomy): Eukaryota > Metazoa > Chordata > Amphibia > Anura > Pipidae > Xenopus > Xenopus laevis. Next base: position 84,965,763 of record NC_054376.1, read on the forward strand.
ATAATGGAAAAATATAGTAAGTAGATATAAAAGAGTAGAAGAATAAAGAGGTTGAGAAAGGAGAGGAGGAATAATAGTTTGTAAAGTGGACCCACTGTCTAAGGTTTTCTGGTGGGCCCCTGGCATCCCAGTCCGACAGTGGGAGTGTCCACATCTGTATTGAGAATATAATTATTTAAAGAAAGAGAATTCACCTCCAATTATCTAGTCCACCAATACTATAATGATGAATTACAACTTAACTCTGTAGATAGAGATAAAAGGCAATATTTATTTACCACCATGCCATGAACTGGTTAAAAACATTTAAAACAAGCAGCGCTGCAATGGAAATGAGGGATCCCTCTCCACTAGGAGTGTGCTAATCAGCGATTCAAAAGAATCACACCTGAAAGATGCATGCAATGGTATGATGAAAGTCAAGGATGAGCAAACTGAAGATAATTAGCTGATTTAGGCCACTGTAGATGGCTCTATATTTACAGTTTATAAGAAAAAGCAACTGGAGGAAAATCCAAATAGTAAGGATAGTGTTGTGCCAGTTCAAAGAAGGTTTTGAGGGATTATCCGGAGTAGTTATATTTCCACCCGTTTTGAGGGGGATATTCTCTCTAATGAGATGTCAGCCCATAAGCCTTAGTTGTATGGTCTGATCGAAATGGGCTGTAATGCTTGGAGATAGCATATAGATTGATATAATGCTGCCTGGGCGTTCAGTCAGATAAATAATCCCGTAGTTGCAGTTTATAGTTCAATAGCCGTATTTGCAACTCAGCAGTCGCTGTGACCCCAATGGGAACTAGTATCGTGTAGAACTAGGCAGTAACAAATCAGTGACGTGAGGGGGGGAACATGGGTTGTAACTGATGCTTTTGATTCTGAGCTGCATGCTAAGGATCAATTGCAAACTCACTGAACAGTTATGTCCCATGTGGCCCCCCCTTAAAGTCGCTGACTAACTCAGAGTTAGAGAGCTGAAAATTAGTGAAGTAGTGTTCTGGCTATTATATTACACATCTGCTCACTCCAGCTTTTATAGATTACATTTTTGGCCAACTAACTATATTAGAAACATTTTTTATTTTGCACAGCCTATCTGTTTATCCAGTTTTTATTTTTACACTGAACTGTTCCTTTAATATTCTGCGACCCCCCAGGACATTGGTGTGAATGATACATGGTGCTTGCTCACATACCTATTTGTTGTCAAGCATAGGTCAAGGTAAAATATCTTTGCTCTGTTTGAGCAATTCAGCACTAGTTATTCCTGTATCTCAATTTTATTTAATTTTATAAAACTGAGCTTTATCTTTCTGTGGGATCTGCATTTTCTTTTTTGAAACAATAGTGGGGTAAAGGGCAAAATCTAAAATTAATAGTAAAGCTACTTTGTATTTTCTTAATGCTGTGAGCACAATTACTACAAACCAGCAGTCCACTTTACAGAAATGTTGTGTTGGGTAGTGAGGATAATTACCGGACAATAACACAAAAAGTGAAAAGAACTGGTCACTTTCGTGTTACTGGTGTACAGTGGTTTCACACATGGCAACTTGTAACTTCTAAAGTAGGATTTAATTGGCCCATGGCTGCTCCGGCCATGAGGCAAGGTGAGAACTTCCGGGCTGGTGCAGAGAGTGCTATTGCACTCATTACACTAGTAATGATGACCCGCTCCAATGCTAATTTTTAAGCGATGAGGCATCAGGGCTGCTGCACAGGGTTGGACTGGGGGGCCCAGGGCCCACTGGGGCTGCTGTCTCAGGCCCCCCCTCAGCCACCCCCCACACCCGCCCCGGTTTTTGCCGTGACCAGCCCAAAGAAGGGAGGTGGTGGCAAGAAGAAGCTCAGGGTGCGGATCTGGGCGGGGGGGGCACTGCTGCTGCCTCGGGCAGGATCACCCATGGATTGCCCATCAACTCATTAGCAAAAAGTGCTGGCAGTTCCCACAGACAGACATATAAACAAAAAGTCAAGTGAATTTTGTGTGACTGGTGTAACGTGGTTAAGCAAATAGTAAACCATGTTTAATGTATGACTTGAATGCCCATTGGAAAATGTGCTGGCAGTTCCCATAACCTCCCAGAATTAGAGGCCACGCAAACACCTCAATAATTATTGCTTATAGGCTCATACCTCAGTGCTTGGAGATTAAAGAAGAGGCTACACAAAAGGGCCTATTTATCATGCTGTGTAAGGGTAGGACTACACGGGCGTTTTTGGTGCGATACGACGTGCTGCAACGGCAATGGCATACATCAGTCGTTTCGCATCGGATCAACACTGCGACTTCATCTGACATTTCTATCTCTTACCTTATTTGACGCTGACGTTTTGTCGCAGTGCGTCGGATCGTGCCGAAAACGACCATGTATTCCTACCCTAAAACATTGAAGAAAAACATCACTGGTGATGTTGCCCATAGAAATTCGATTTCAGTTAGAAAACAAAAGCAAAGATCTGATTGGTTGCAATAGGCAACTGTTTTACACAGCATGATAAATAGGCTGATAAATATTATCTTAATTTTTTTTTCGGCATAAAAACCTAGGCATATAAATAAGGTTTCTTGTTATCAAGCTTTTAAAGTGTAGTCCTGTGCAGGGGCGCTCCACCAATGAGGCGAGTTGAGACACTCGCCTCTGGTTGCCAGGGGCGGCAAAAATGCCGCTCCTGGTAACTAAGAGCCGAATTTCCGGTTTTCAAACCGGAAATTCGGCTCTTCTAGCGCAGAGAGCGCTATCGCGCTCTCTGCACGTATCGTCGCGGACCGCCCCTGCCCTCTCCGGCGCTATAAAGGTTAGTGCCGGGAGGAGGGAAGGGGGCGGCGAAAGAAGGCCGCCTCAGGCGGCATTATACCAAGAATCGCCCCTGGTCCTGTGGTTATTTTTTCACTGGCCATGATCATATCATGCTGATAATATAAGACCCCTATGTAATAAGGGCCATAGCTAAAATTACATTTTCTTTTATTATGCATAAAAAATGGGGGTTGACTTCCCCTTTAAACAAAACAGGGGTTGTTTGTCCACATGCTGCAATTGTAATATGTGTCTGATGTGTATTTAACACTTGTTTCAGATGCAGGTTGGAGCACACCAAAATGCATTGTTAATTGATTCCATTATATTCTGCCTTTCTGTACTCATGAACGTTCTGAGTTGCATTTTACTCCATTTGTTTCATTGTGTTTAAATAGATGCAGCATTCTGCATTGTCTTGCACTTGACACACGTTCAGAGACTAGTAGAATAGAGAAATGCGCTTGGAACTGGCAAACGCACTTAGCTGCGTTTAAAAAAATAGTGTATAAGCAAAATATGTGTTTTTTCATGCTCAGCATGTGTGAAAGACACAGAATAAAATGCCCATGTGCAGGAGCCCTTACTGGGACTATTTTTAACTGCAACTTGTATGGTTAAAACTTTCAAATGGTTTCCATTTTTTATTGGTCGACTCAAGGATGACACAAGTTAGGAAAGATAGGAGTTACAGCTAGGGACTGACCACTGCCTCCCTTCCTGTCTCTCAGGGAAACACTTCAACTGCTAAGCACCTTCTTATGTACTGATAATTCCATAAAGGGTTAAGGAAAACATGTTGCTGATTGTAACCTTTATAGAACAAGATTAGGTGAATAACAGTGTGTTTTTAAATTATACAATATTCTATAAATGTTAAAATTATACAATATCCTATACATGTTCTTTTATCCTTTATCCTATACATGTTCTTTTATAGATAAATGGATTGCTAAAGGAACATGCTCATTATATAATATATGATTTAGCCACACACCTTTGGCCACTTAGTTCTGCTCTATAAACCTTATGATAGACAACATTGCTATAGGTTGCTGTATAATTAGTATAGGACAGAACAGATCCTCTCTTTCCATTAAAATATCACTTCCGCCCACCCCAGCTCTCAGTGCATAAGAAGGCAGTTTCAAGATAAATGGTTTCCATGGAAGAGATTATTCTAAACTAGGAGACAAGCAGGTATGTTTTTTTCCTCCCCCAAGGTTACACATTTCACTTAGTTTAGGAATGGTGCAAGAACACTGCCTTGATGAGTTCGGTCAGCTTGCGCATATCTGTGCAAACAATGAAGCCTAATGTGTCTCTTTAAATCTAAGATCATGAGTTCTGTTGCATTATAATGATCCTGGTAGCTGGAAAATCTCCATTAGTAGTATACTTTTTTTGGTATTGGGGTGAAAAGAGTTTTCAGTACAAAGACAACTGATTTACTTTTTATTGCTATGGTATATGTTTCTATGCTCCTGTTATAGCTTCAGCTTTTGACCACAAGTAATCAAGGGTTGCTTCTGTCTAAGGGTAGAACCCCACAAGCATTTATCGTTGGATCGCCGCCCGCTAACAACGCACGCGACAAGTCAGATAGAGACGCAGGCGTCAAGATTCTAATTGGACTGAATGAAAAGTTGCAGGTAAAAACTACATTACATCTGAAGCGACACTACTGACGGATGTGGACGCAGAAAGCAGCACCTTCATTCCGACAGTTGGACTGTGTAGTTTTTACTTTTGACTTTTCATTCAGTCCAATTATATCTTGATGCATGCAACTCCATATGACGTGTCTCATGCGTTTTGTTGGTGGGCGTTGAACCGATGAAAAACGCTTGTTTCTAAAATGCTCTACCCTAATAGGCAAGGGCCATGTTTAGAAACTTGCAGACCATGAACAATGTGCTAATTAAACCACTGATATATAAAATACCCATGTTGCATGGCTGGTTAATAATGATCTGTTTTTTATGTAATGTGGTTGTACCAGAAGCAATGTGTCTAAGCTGTTTAACAAATTTAAATATAGAATATGGTGAATTCCACATAAGCTGCAGGGGAGCAAGGTAGAAACTGCAAGGTTCCCTAGTGTTTATTACTACAACTGTGTGCAATTCATCAGAGCAGACTTAATGTGCTTGCTGCTAATAACATATATGGATGCAAGTATCTTTGTGAACGGTATCAATGCATGCACAAAATGCCTTGGACTTTGTTAATAAAATAAAGCCCTATATATCAACCCTAATAACTGCAGACTCGTATTCAGGATCAAAACTAAGTACTGAGTATATTTATAAATATAAACAAACATAATGCACTTACAAATTCATTAGAAAAACATCATATATTGATGTTGAACTTTTGGTGCAGAGCTATAATATTGGGATTATACTGACCAGTCATTTAGTTACTGGTCAATATAATCCAATGTAATATTTAGCGGGGGCCATTTATAGACTATGCACAGCACATAGTCTAGTGTTGATTGTAATTGTAGCAGAAATAAAAATTCTCTGTGCTTGCACATTAAATACACAAATTTTGCTCAGTTTTAAAGAGATAAAAATGCACAGGCAAATATGCTCACTGTGCAAATCAATCTGCGCTGTTTATGTTTGTTTTAGTAGAATTTAGAGCTTCTGGGCTTGGCCTTTTGGGGCAAAATGTCACTCTGGGGTCACTGAAATATTTCCATTAATAGGACTAAAATTAGCTAGCTTTTGCAAATTTTATATATATATATATATATATATATATATATATATATATATATATACTGTATATATATATACTGTGTATATATATATATATACTGTATATATATAATTGGCTTCTGTTTGTGACTATAATTGTTAGCAAAACAAAAGTTTCATTTATCTGATTGGCCTTTAACTGTGCCTACAGGGAAAAGTTAATTACAGTGTACAGGCTATAATGGTGCCTTGAGACAATGTTAATTATACAGTACTATCTGTTGAGTTGTCTAAAAGCATTTTGGAGAAGCCTACATGGTGTAAATATTAACCACAAGTTTTCGGAAAAAGTGAAAGTATTTGTTGCACTAGGACTTTAAGGGTCTGGCCACACGGGAATATTAGTCGCAGTTGACAAAATGGGTGGAGTCATAGGTAGGGCCTCAGGTAAAGATTTAGGTTTGGGGTCAGCATTGATCCCCAATCATTTCATGATTCAAACAAATGCCGAATCACACAGAAAACAAAATAATATGATATTATGTTATGGTGTAATTGTTTATACCAATGTGCCCTTCTTATACCGGGTGGTTAAAATGGTTAATGAGGTATTTTTTCACATACTTAAAGGGTGCAATATCCTCAAAACTGAATAGGATCTGATATGATAAAAAAAATATTCTTTGAACATGTGAAAAATCGCTATATATTTAGCTGAATGAAGCATGTTTGTGGATTTTAGTACTGGGCATACTCGTTCCTGGAATAATTTCCTTTCTGTCCAGCAAACTCCTTCTGTACTTCCAGGGCAATTTGTAAAATGAAATATGGGTTATTTGTCTTGGCATAGATTTTTGGCAAATTTATGCATTTCGCCATCTGCCAATTTTCTTGCAAAATTGCGGCAAAAATCCACCGTGAAAAATTTTGCTGCAACAAAAAAGTCACCAAGACAAAATTGTCACTGAGACAAAACAGTCACCACAAGAAACACTCCCATTGACTTTAATGCATTTGGCATTAAAAAAATTAACAAAAAATAAACAAAAAAAAATAAACAAAATTCCAAGACATTTCTTTGCCTCTCTATATTGGTAAGATATTTATGTGTAGTGCTTTTCTCAACTGCAAAATACAGCTTTAAGAACAGTTAACATGAATCAGAACATTTTCTAGAGTGCAAGGACCAGACATGGAGTAGCTTCAGTTTCCCCTTTAAACTTATGTTTTACACATATAACCCAGGGACAGAAACTTTTAATCATGGCAGGCCACAGTGACTAAACTTCAGCTTTTTTTCCCTCAAGGTGCAAGTCCCTGTCCTGCCACTAGGGGATTGCCTAGGCTGCAGGAAGCTTCATATGTCTTCCTCCATCCTAGCCAATCCTTTTGAAGCTATACCGGGACTTGCATCTTGAGGGGAAAAAACTGGTAAGTAAAGCTTTTTCTTTCTTTTTTTCCCTTTCACATGATTTGTTATTATCAGCCAGGTTTCGCCTTGCCTATCCTTAATGAAAATTCTCCCATGTAAACTTTTCAACAGCCATCAGTTGCACCCACGCTTCCAAAGTTTAAAGGGGTTGTTCACCTTTGAGATAACTTTTAGTATGATGTAGAGAGTGATATTCTAAGACAACATGCAATTGGTTTTCATTTTTTATTTGTGTTTTTTGAGTTATTTAGCTCTTCAATTTGCATCTTAATCTGGTAACTAGGGTCCAAATTACCCTAGCAACCATGCATTGATTTGAATAGGATACTGCATTATGTGTAAGTATGAGTAAGAGAGGGCCTGAATAGAAGGATCAGCGATAAAAAGTAAAAATGTTACTTATTGTTTTTTAGAAGGGAGTCAGCGATGCCCATTTGAAAGCTCCAAAGAGTCAGAAGAAAAAGGCAAATAACTATAAAACTATATATAAAAAAAAAATAATGAAAACCAATTGAAAAGTTGCTTAGAATTGGCCATTCTATAACATCATAAAAGTTACCTTAAAGGTGAATCACCCCTTTAACATATTCTTTCAAGTTTTTTGAAGTTCCATCCATGCCACACGACATCACGGGCATGCATAAAAATCAGCTTTTGGCTCACACATGTATGTTAAATACTTTCACGGTCAAAGATTGTGACACAAAATGGCATATTTATTATCGCTTTGTAAAAAACATCAGGATAATACACCACACACTGCCAGGCTTTACCATTTAAAAAATGGCAGAAAAAATGGCTTACATTTTTTACGCTTTTTTTTTTTTGAGTGTCATCTGCTGGAATCAATATAAAATAACTACGTGAAATCTGACATTCGCATGCCGTAAACTTACACACACCTTGATAAAGTCCCATTCATTTTACATTGTTTGTTCAGCAAATTTTGTTTTAAGCAGCATAATAAATATGCCCCATAGACTGCAGTTAGGCATCAAAGGTATGTTCTATGACTTCATGCATCATTTAAGAAATATAATGAGGGTCTTGACTAAACGTTGATGACTCTCAAGCAGGGTCAATGCTGAAAAGTCAGAATACCAGCTGTATGACAGTTTGACTATAAGGGGCAGATTTACTAAGGGTCGAATATCGAGGGTTAATTAACCCTCGATATTCGACTAGGAACTAAAATCGTTCGACTTCGAATAGCGCTAATCCTACGATCGAACGATCGAAGTACTATTCGTTCGATCGAACGATTAAATCCTTCGAATCGAAGGATTTTAATACAACGATCGAAGGAATATCCTTCGATCAAAAAAACACAGGCAAGCCTATGGGGACCTTCCCCATAGGCTAACATTGAGTTCGGTAGCTTTTAGCTGCCGAACTAGGGGGTCGAAGTTTTTCTTAAAGAGACAGTACTTCAATTATCGAATGGTCGAATAGTCGAACGATTTTTAGTTCGAATCGTTCGATTCGTAGTCGAAGTCGTAGTCGAAGGTCGAACTAGCCCATTCGATAGTCGAAGTAGCCCAAAAAACACTTCGAAATTCGAAGTTTTTTTAATTCGAATCCTTCACTCGAGCTTTGTAAATGTGCCCCTAGGTGATTGAGCCATTGTAGTAATTTGAAACATTTATCCCCATATATAACAAAAGGCACAGAGTTTGACTAAAGGCAGTAATCCATAGCAAAGGTGTTTGCTGAATGTATGCTGATTGCTTGCTATAGGTGATTAGATCATATATAATGCTGATTTCACAACTGTTTGAACTCCATTAAAAGTCAGTGCTGCTACCCTTTCCCTTCTTTTCACTTGTAATACTTTTTGTAGCTTTTAGAAAATGATGTAAAACCTATATACATATAATTATATACCTATTCACTGTCTCTATAGTAAATTTTGTATGGTTTAGACTATTGATTTATGTAATATTTAGAAATCCTGTTAAGATTACTGTCTGCAAGCTGCAAGTGTATTTTTATTTTAGCAGGCAATGTGACTCTTCTAACTTTGACAGTATGGAAAATTCTTCCCCTACTCATAGCTTTATAAGGCTGGAGAAGTAATGTCGCTGCATATGTAAACTCCGTCACATGCCTCTAACTTGGACGAGTGACACGTCACCTGATGCAGCACGTTTGTCTTTTTATAAATGGAAGGGGTGAGCGAGTTGTTTAACTCTTCATTCTTTTGAGAAGTTGCCTTTTCCATTGCATGTGCACTGTTACATTTCAAGCATACCATAAACTCCCAGGATGTAAAGTACAAAGCAGAGGGCATTATTATTTCTAAACAGAAACTGCAACTGATCTGGAAAGTGTTTCTGCTGCTCATCTGCCAGTAACAATGACTCTGTGACAGAATATATAAACTTTGCTAGACATCTGTGTGTCTAGATGGTCTAGACACACAGGTGCCCTATGTGTCTAGACCATCTGGTTTAAAAACTGCAGTCAAAAAAGGAATGATTCAGATTTTTTACTATGAGGTGTAGTTATAATGACTGACTATGCTGGCATCAGTAAAGATGTGTGATTCAAACTAACCTCCTTAGGCTTTCTATTTGTTTTCCAGCAGGAAGAGGTTAAAATTCACCTCCCCAACCACATACCAGCAATAGTAGGATGTGGGTTTCAAGTTCAGGCAGTTTAGTTTATTTAGTTTAATAAACAAGCACATTGCACACATATCTGGAAATAGCCAGGCCTTCTCTCAGTCTAAATATGCATTTTTTTGCAATATTCTTAGTAGAAATTTGGCTACAAATAGAGACAACTGTATTGGAGTTGGGAGGTAACAACATAAAAGGGCTCCTTCCAGAAACGGTCACACAATATACTTTGTGATTTAACTGAACTTATAGCAAGGGTGAAAATGTATAATATATCCATCTCTTAATTTAGCTCTTTTTTATTTATGAAAATACCTGTAATAGCAGTCTTGTTGCTTGCTAATTCACATGGACACCAAAATGCCCCATATGTCATTGGCCTTAGACTAGTGCCTTACTGGGCTGTTTCTGAGTTTGCATTTATACCCAGGCCAAGAAACAGACAAACCACTGGCCTCTGCATGCTCCTTTGTCTGCGCTAAAAGCATTGAATCAGCCTGGCTGCAGACATTGAAAAAACTCAAGTGCATTTATATGCAGGCTGAGAAACAGCCCTGTGTGGCATTAGTCTTACTGTTAAATTAAAGGAACTGTAACACCAAAAATGTTTTAAAGGAAAGACAATTTAATGTGCTGGTGCCCTGCACTGGCAAAACTGGTGTGTTTGCTTGAGAAAAACAATTATAGTTTTTATAAATAAGCTGCTGTATAGCCATGGGGTCAGCCATTTATGCACAAGAAACATAGTAGATAACAGATAATTTATGAAGAATCCCATTGTATACTACAGAGCTAATCTCTGTTATCTGCTTGTATTCTGTGCCTTTTCTCCTTTTTCAGCTTTAGGGCAGAGGCAGACATGGAGATTCAGGGAGATTAGTTGCCCGGTGCCAAATCGCCTCTTCTTCGGGCGACTAATCTCCCCGAACTGCCTTCCCGCCAGCTAGAATCTAAATCACTGGCGGGGTGGCATTTGGATTGCTTCATTTTCTGAAGTTGCCCGAAGTTTCCTCATGAGGTGACTTCAGGTGACTTCAGAAAACGAAACTCTCAGAGTGCCATCCCGCCAGCAATTTCGATCCCAGTCGGCAGGAAGGCAGTTAGGGGAGATTAGTTGTCCGATGAAGAGATGATTTGTCGCAGGGCAACTGAATCTCCCGAATCTCCACGTGTGTCTCTGCCCTTAAATGGCTGCCCCCATGGGTACACATCAGTGTGTTTACATAAACTATAATTGTGTTTCTGAAGCAAACACTCCAGTTTTACCAGTCCAGCACAATAATACATTATATTTTCATAGCTCTAGTATACTTACATTTTTTGGTGTTACTTTAACTAGTTGTTTTTTTAAGCAGCAGTGTATAGCAGATGATGACCCAGTCAGGCTCAATGGTTCTGCTTCAGCATGTGGAGCACTGGCACTGTTTTAAAGAATATCTTCAATCTCTGCCATAAGACTAGTCACGTGATATTTTCTCCCGTGGGGCTAAATTTATACCAATAATGAAAAGCAAGCACGATAAACAAAAAAAAAAATAATAGGAAAGATTTGATGTTTACGTAACCTAAACATATACACAAACCCCATTGTCCACAGACCAAATCAGTTTAAAAGTGCCTAAAATGTAATGTAAGCTCTTTGGGACAGGGGCCTCATTTCAACTGTCTATTGCAACTATTATAGTTGATGTATTTATTCTCACTGTTTAATTTATATTAACTGTAGCCCTTTTAAAAATCTCTTCAATCACTGCATGCTCTTGTGGTTCTGGTGTTATAAATACATACAATTCAAAATAAAGTGGGCTGTTAGTTACCTAATATTGCGTCCATTCTTTAGAATACATTTCCTTTCCCTAAACTTGTTCTTGAAACTTATCTGTTATCAAGGCATTTGAATAACATGCCCTAGAACAAATTTCATATTATGTATTCTGTCTGCCCTTTTTCTGTATACACACACAGCGTAGATACAAGCTAAATCCTATATTCCCACAGATAATAAAATACACGTGTAAAATAAATAAGGCTCAAATTTCCCTGTGACAAGCTTGGCGAGAACATTATTACAAGAGATAACTTAAAGTACACAATAGACAATGCACAATTTATGGTTTCTGGTGCACCTTGCCAAAATTCCAAGAGACCAAAGCCAACTCACTTATGAGTCATTTGCATATTCTGCAGACTGGTATGTGTACATGGAAACTTGGTCATACAAAGTGCTTACCCCAAGGTGTTCTTTTATTGAACTTGCTTGATATTTAATTTTTTGATGTGCTATTGATATTTATATTAGGATTCCCTTCTACATTTATTAAAGATCTATTAAACTTATATTGTGACATAAGGATGCTAGGTCCCTTCCTTCAATTACTATCAATCTATCATAACAATTGGTTGAAGCGTACAGCCTCTGCATCCTCATTCTCTGGGAAAAAAATAATCTCAGTCTATCAGCCACCAAAGATGAGTGTCCACATTCTATGGGGCCGATTCACTATGGGTCGAATATCTAGGGTTAATTAACCCTCAATATTCGACTAGGAATTAAAATCCTTCGACTTCGAATAGCGCAGATAGTTCGATCGAACGATCAAAGGATAATTCCTTCGATCGAACGATAAAATCCTTCGAATCTAAGGATTTTAATCCAACGATCGAAGGAATATCCTTCGATCAAAAAAATTTAGCCAACCCTATGGGGACCTTCCCCATAGACTAACATTGACTTCGGTAGCTTTTAGATGGCGAACTAGGGGGTCGAAATTTTTTTTAAAGAGACAGTACTTCGACTATCGAATGGTCGAATAGTCGAACGATTTTTAGTTCGAATCGTTCGATTCGAAGTCGAAGTCGTAGTCGAAGGTCGAACTAGCCCATTCGATAGTCGAAGTTGGATTTAGCGCAGATAGTTCGATCGAACGATCAAAGGATAATTCCTTCGATCGAACGATAAAATCCTTCGAATCGAACGATTCGAAGGATTTTAATCCAACGATCGAAGGAATATCCTTCGATCAAAAAAATTTAGCCAACCCTATGGGGACCTTCCCCATAGACTAACATTGACTTCGGTAGCTTTTAGATGGCGAACTAGGGGGTCGAAATTTTTTTTAAAGAGACAGTACTTCGACTATCGAATGGTCGAATAGTCGAACGATTTTTAGTTTGATTAGTTCGATTCGAAGTCGTAGTCGAAGGTCGAAGTAGCCCATTCGATGGTCGAAGTAGCCCAAACTCCGAAATTCGAAGTTTTTTACCTTTGAATCCTTCGCTCGAAGTTAGTGAATCGGCTCCTTAATGTTATTTAGTCAGCAGGTGCATGGGATGGTTTACCAATCTTGCATGGCACTGGACTGTGGGTACTACAGCTACAGAACATGTAACAAATCGCTGCCTGAACAATATCTGCAGTGGTAACAAACATTTAAACCATTTAATGTAACAAGAAAAGAAAAACAGTTTCTCATTTGAATCACTACGTTTATAAATGTGCAGATAATAAATACTGTACACCAAATACTGAAAAGTATCAAAAGCTACAAATCAAATATGGTAAGATATGTGCATTACAGAGCTAATGACTGCTGTTCTGTACTTAAAGAAAAAAAAATCTCTTCTTGATCTTGCTCAGTAGGGTACCAGATTATGTATATTAGGCATTAAAACTAATACACACATTTTTATTAAATTGCATACAATTACTCCTATAACGGAAAATTTTTGTTCACATACTTCTTTAGACTAAATGTGACTTAACTATACTGATTTGTTGTGTCCTAAAACTAATGGTCTTTTCAGAATAAAATATATATAAAAAATTAGAGTATTACTGTTATCATGATAACATTTATATTATTTTTCCCTATCCTTGGCCCTTCCTTTATTTCTATGATCAATTTTTGTGCTGGGAAGTAGAAAATTATCATCTCCCTTAGTTTTTAGAGCTCATTCACTTTTCTTGGCTTGTCTGTGTAAGCATGGGTGGGGAAGCAGTGTAGGCAAGCTTTGTGTGTGTTGGGGATGTTCCTATTGGTTTCCAAATGTCAAGTGACTTGTTTTATAATGGTATAGATAGGAGTTATCATGTTAGTTTTCCCCTTATGGGGAAAGATGGATGATGCCATATGGTTGGAGTAGGAAAGGCCCTAGTGAAGTTATATGATGAGGCATGTCTCTATCCAGGGGTGTATTTAGGAGAAAGATAGTCAGGACTTTAGTAAGCAGTCAGAACAGACAGGGTAAGGTCAAAACAATAAAATCACAAAGTATGTACAAAGGCATACGAGTATAAGGGACAGACAAAGGAAGCAGGTAAAGGCCAGGAGCTGGAACAAGGAAAAGAAGCCATGAAAGGGAACAGACCTAATGTACAAGGAGCAGGAATCCGGGCTATGAGCAGAAAATGACAGCAAATGAGTCAGAGCAAGAGACCGGATTAAAATTGGGATTCGAGTGTAGAAGGAACTCCAAGAATGAGACATATCAGAGGCAAGGACAAAGTGCAGTCCTGAGGGTTTATTAAGCAGACACAGAGGGAGGTGTCATAAAATAACAAGTATTAGCTGGTTAATGAAGTGTAGCTGAACATAATTGTCAGAGCCTGAAACAGCACACAGCCTGACTCTGTAACTCAGAGGCAAGTTACAGAAACCACAGTACAAAAATCCAAAGGTCACATCCAATTATGAACAGTTCTCAGGACCAGATAGCAGGGTGCATGGTATTAAGCAGTTGTAAAACCACTTGTCATCTATTTCAAAATTGCCTAGACAGGGTTTAGTTTAGTTTACCATTTTAATAATCCTAATCTCCTGTTTCCATTTCTTCATCATTACTCGATTACTTTTACATCACTATCAAATTACCTCAGGGCGAATATTTATATCCTCTAATACAGCAGTGTTTTTTTTATATATCTGTTGTATGTCAGTGTTTCCTCATTAAGAACTTCTCTGAATTCTTTCCACAATTAATATATAATGATGATGAATGTTTTATTCTGGAACTTAATAAGAGTACTGTTTCATTTTATTCATTTCTTTCTTAACAGAAAGCTCTTGAAAAATGCCTGACATCCCGGTAACGCTACAGCACACTCCTCCAGATGGAGACTGGGGATGGGTTGTGGTTTTTGGTGCATTTATCTCAATCGGATTTTCATACGCATTTCCTAAAGCCATTACAGTATTCTTCAAGGAAATCCAAGAGATATTCAATACCTCATATAGTGAAATTGCTTGGATATCATCGATTATGTTGGCTGTCATGTATGCAGGAGGTAAGACATTTGAAGCTATCCAATTTTTGTGTTTTTAAGCTATTCACCTTATAAAATATAAAAATAATTTAGAAATATAAACAAATGTAACAAAAATATAAACACTTTTACAAACTAAGGACATTTACAAATGCAAAAATGATAATGGGATAACAATGTTTCTCTGTATTAGATCCCATGCCTGTACCTAAATCAGTAAATCAAATATCTGCTTGACATCTTCCGAAAAAAGTGGAAACATTACTTCATATTAAATAGAACATTTACCCTTATCATCTGTCTACATTACAGTATTTATTTTGAGGGTTTTTTTAATTAGCCATACTTTTCTGCTTTTCAGCTTGCAAATAAACATGGTGTCTGGTTGTCATGTTCACTGACCCCAGCAACCAGATCAATTGTGCAGCTCTATTTTTATTGTTGCTGCTCTTTTTTCTACTGCTTATCTTTCTTTTCGGGAGGCCCTTTACTGTATTTGTTCCATTCGGATCCCAAAACTGCCTAATGGTTGATTGGGCAATTACCCCTAGCAACCAGATTTAAATTCCACGCTTGAAAGCAGCAAATATACATTAAGCTTAATCAATGAAAAACCTTGAATATTAAACAATAAAAACTAATCACAAACTGACAATTCTACTGAAAACATTATACTAAATCTTAATTTTAAGTGAAACATCATTTTAGCAGCATAATGTTTGTATGGTTCTTAAGAAACTTGCTTTTCTTAGTTTTGCAACTTTTTGTACTAAAGGTCAATGTTGTAGGTGAAACCATCCTTTCCCTTCAAGCTCATATCAAGCATACTGATCATTTGACAGCATACGCGCAATAAAAATAAATATGTACTGTAGCTACATCACTTTAAAATTTGAAGGGAAATGGAAAAAAAAGCCTACATCAGAGCTGCTGCTATGCAACACGGCACCCCAGCTCCTAATATCAATCCTTCCTCTGCTTGCAGAAATTACACAATGGTGTGTTTTTGCCTACCATTTCTACACTTTATATTAAAAAATATATCAATCTTATGTATCTTTTATCCTTCCCATTCTAACTGTTATGTTACACACAACTTGTCTTTTATTATTGTTTTCATTGTATAATGCATCTTGTTATATTTCTGCTTTTCCTCCCCCTGTAGTCCAGGAAGATGCTGCGACCCTTAACCCCCCTCCCCTCTTCAACTGTTCCCAGTTTACAGTTAGCAGCCATATTAGGTGCTCTTTAACTGCCTAATATTGATGGGCGAATCTGTAGTGTTCGGCTTCGCCATAATAATTTGCGAAATTTGCGAAATGGCAAAAAACTCGCAAAACTGCACCAGCATCTCGTTTTTGACACCGGCATCCATTTTTCTGTGAATTTTTGCGCCGGTTCGTGAATAGCGGGAATTTGCTGCAAATTCACGCCTGGCCAATAAATTCGCCCATCACTACTGCCTAACCTACCCTGGTGAAAGAAATATTCTCTGACCTACTGGTCTGATCAATTAATGGGAGATTTTCTTCAGTTTCGGAATAAACTACACTAATATCTGCATACTCGTGTCCGTCCAGTTGAGTTCACCTGTCTGTGGAGATCTGCTAATAACAGTGAGTTGAGGCCTGTAAAGGTCCTGGCCCAGATTTAAGGGAACTATCACTAAGAACAGTGGGTTGAAACAGAACACTAACCATCCCGCAACATATATGCCTGTATTTCATGTTCACAAAACTACTTTTTCTTTTGGGTCAGGTATATTCTTATCATATTTGCCGTGGCCTTATCTGTCCTCACTTCCATTATGTGATTATAATATCACAGCTGGTAGTTAAAAAAACAAATACTGCTAGTACTATTGTATGTGCAAGTATTGCATTTTGCCATTGACTTATAGCAAAAACAAAAAATACCCACTCCCTTGTGCTCAAAGTATTTTGTGTAAAAAATAAATTTTCTCATCACTGACTAGGACTCCTGAACTCTGTTTTGGATGATATGCTAGATGATGTGATGGATTGTTTTTGTAGTTTAAATGTCTTTCAAACACATATGCATATTTTAAAGGAGTGGTTCGCCTTTACGTTAACTTTAGTATGTTATAGACGTCATTGGAGAGCTGCTGAATAAAAAGCGAAATAACTCAAAAACCACAAATAATAAAAATTGCAAGTTATCTCAGAAATCTCTCTCTACATCATACTAAAGGTTCATTTAAAGGTGAACAACCCCTTTAATACCCTAAATCTACTGATATGGGTAAGTGCAGAAGATTTCTTGTCTTTCTTTCTCTTTTCTTTTCTCACTTGATCTCACTTGAAATTTCTCACCAAACTTTTCTCACTCAGAAATTAGTGTGTGCTACATCCTTACAGACAACAGCCTAATGTGTTTTATGCCACAAGGGGCACTTGTGCCTGCTTTGGTCTTGGCACTAATGTCACTAAGCTTCACCAGGATAGGGATATTGCACTTTTTTAGACCATTATGCAATCCTCTACTTTGGCGTAAATATCTTTGTTCAATTCCGATATCCCGAGCAGCAAATAAGCACTGACTCAAAATCTACATATAAGAAACTGATTACATTTGGCACTCTCTACCTTCATAAAATACACAAACATACCCTGATAAAAACACCTTTTTTTTACTTTAATTTTGTAACTTATGACACACTGATTAACACTAATTGCTGATTAGTTGCTAATGGTAACTGCACTGGTAATTTAGTATTTATGTTAGTAAATCAGCACCTATGTAAAGTCTGTCAAATCCCAAAGATGATCAAACAAGCCGCTCTGTACTAATCAGCTACCAGATTGAGTCTGCCGAGTGATTTAATTTATACCTCTGCTAAAGACGTTCTATTAAAACAGAAAAGTTATTATGGGAAAAAAGTAAAAGTTGGCATTAATGCCGAGTGCATACAAATCAATTAAAGAGTGAGAAATCAAGAGTTTGCTTGAGGTTAGGCAGTGAAGCAATTGAATTAGAAAGGTAAAGTCAAAACCAGTAAATTATAACAAGATTTAATAAAAAGGAAATCAACTCTGTGCTCCGACAACTGAAAGGAAGGGAAATGTGGACACTAACAATTCTAGTCACCCAGAAATGTGCTTTTGGGGGACTAAAGATAAATATGTAATACATGTGATGTAATATACATTTGTCTTTTTGTTTCGTCAGAAGAGCAATACAAGATGAAATGCCTACAAGATAAAAGTTGAATGCCTATTGCATTACAACTGTTATCTTTCATCAGGTAGGTTAATCAAACAAATGAACACAATGAAAGTAGGTTTGCCCTATATTCATTTTAATTACTAAAATATAATAATGTTTTGATAAAAATTGTTGAATAATATGGTGAAGAGATTTCTTAGCTTTTACTCAAAGGAATATGCAAAAAGTAAATTTTTACTGTACAGGTATGGGAACTGTTATCCAGAATGCTTGGAACCTGGGGTTTTCTGGATAACATACCTTAACCAGAAGATCATGTAAACATTAAATAAACCAAATAGGCTGGTTGTGCTTCCAATAAGGATTGAATATACCTTAGTTTGAATCAAATACAGTGCATTGTTTTATTATGACAGAGAAGAAGGAAATCATTTATAAAAATTGGATTATTTCGATAAAATTGTGCCTTTGTGAGACACCATTTCTGTAATTTGGAGCTTTCTGGATAACGGATTTCTGGGTAAAGGATCCCATACCTGTAGTTTTATTTCCCTGGAGCAGAGTTTGTTTATGAGCTCCATCGTCCACCTCAGTGCTACCCATATTTCAAGTATAATAGAAAAAGGAAGGTTCTTTATATGTAGAATTTACTGGCAACAGTTTCTTGTTCTTTTAAAATCGCCAAGAAAGAACCAAGGGCAAAGGCAAATTGTGCATCTTGTTGCCTGTGCAAAATCATGTTTATAAGGCAAGCAACAAAATGCCAAAAATACCTTGCCATTGAATTGCATTGTAATCCTATATCTCTGTCAGTGCACTTGTATTATCACTGCTGCATTTTTCAGCAATGACACAAGGGCTATTAATGGCAAGGTATTTCTGTTTCTTTTCCTCACTGCCCACAGGTGCAAATCCGTGGTTTGGATTGTGGCCTGGTTATCTGTGTTTTATCTTCTAAAGTAATTCATTCATTTTATAGATTTAGTTAATTCTATCAGATATGATCCACTGTTTAGAAAAATAAAATAAAATGGAATGTAAACTCATTGTTGTAAAGGCTGTTTCTTTCTTACATGTAGCATATGCTTTCCTTTGTAAAGGCTTTTTGAGCAGTTCAATTTGCCATTTTTTTAAAAACTTTTGCCATATTAAACACATGAATTAATATTAAAAGAATATCACAATGTTAATCAAAAGCCATATAAAGCCCTGGATTTTAGTTTTGACATGATTCTGAGTTAATTGCATAGATCATATTTTAAAACACACTTCGAAAATCTGAATTGAACCTGTATGGCGATAGATTTGTGTAGAGAGGTAGTGCAGAATCCTGGCACTTACCCCTCCTCTGCAGCAGTCTCCTATAGTGGAGCAGGCACAAAGCCTGTGTCTGTGTGCTGTAAGCCATTGCCTAGCAACCAGCTGCACAGTTTCTCAGGGCTGTAGGAAATTCTACAGTAGCCTGGGAGTGACCCACAGGAAGAGGAAACAGAAAAGCTTGGCAGAGAAAGGCCTGGCACAGAGAGCCATCCAGTGGTGAGAGATCATAATGGTGTCAGTGGGCCCAGAGAGCTGGAAGGCCGCACCAAAGGCTGGTATTTGGATCAGGCTGACACATGGAAACCAAATAATGTGCCTGGAGAGACTTTGTGGCAAATTCCCTAACTGGCAAAAAATTCCACCATCGCAAAACTTTGACAGGCGTAAATACGCTAGGACAACGCTAATTCACGAAGTGTGAAGTTGCGTCCAGGGTGCCGAACGATGGCGAATTTTCGCTAGTGTTACATCGGTCATCAAAGAGAAGATGCGCTAGCGTTGCCTAATTTGCATATGGCGGGAAATGATAAAGTTACGTATATGCAAATACATTACATTACACAAGACCAGGGAACCTTAATAAATAAAATAGAGTTGTTATAATGCCCTAAACATGAGCCCACTGTATAGATTATGTTCCATATGTTAGATAATGTATGGGGGAACCCTGTTACCCAAAAAAAAATTTACGGACCTTTGCAGGCTATCACTCTGAAAAAAGGAAAAGACGCCAGCATTTTTTGGGACTTAGGAAGTCCTATACACTCCATTGCACTTCACCTGCTCTGAGCTGCGAAGACTGGTGAATGAGGTACCGTTCAGTAAAATTTGCATCTTAGTGAATTTGTGGAGTTACGTCCATTCGCCAGAGCGAAAATTCACCTGGCGTTAGAGTGCGAAGCAACGCTAGCGTCTATCTCTTTCGCTAGCGAAGTGACGCCTGCACCTGTTAGGAAATCGTGAAGTCCCTGTGGACGGTAATGCTAGCAAATTGACGTTGGCAGTAGCCACTTGGCGCTTTAGGGAATCTGCCCAAGAGAGTGTGAGAGGAGTCAACAATTGCATAAGATTGCCATCTGAGCATCCAAAGGGACTGGGATTACACTGCATGTCCATAAGTGCTTTACTGAAGGCTCTGTGTAAAGCATCTAAAGAGACTTTTGGAATGAGTATCCTATTTAAAGTGATGGTATCCTAAAGGAGTGCTTGAAAATTTTAAAGACTGTGTTTGTTGGACTGAATAACTTAACTTTCTTTCTTTTAGTTAGTGAGACAGTTTGCACCTGCCTAGTTAGTTAGTGAGGTGCTAATTGCCACCTGTTAGGAGTGCTGTTTGTAATAGCTGCCCTTTACATTTATTTTAGATAAACTGTTATTTAGTTCACAAAGTCTGTGTTTGCATTATTACTGTTTCCTAATGGAGCCACCTGTAAGTGCATTCCCAGATACAACTAGGTGGAAGCACTGCACTAGCAAGTACCAGGTACCTAGTCTCTCCCAATACCACTATGGAGTGGCTCAGATTTGTCCCATCGCCACACGTGGAGTGTTACACTGACTGAAGGGATGTCGAAAGGGTAACATTTGCTTTATATGATTCTACTTATAGAAAGAAGCTGAGTTAATATGTTTTTTGCCCTTGTTCATTAGTTGCAGTAATGCTGAGTCTTGGGTGTTGCTAATTCAATGTTTAGTTTAGCTTTCCTCAGATATAAATAACCAAACAAAAGTCATCCAACAAATATGTAAAATAATGATAATTATGTCTGTCATTTATTTAATATTACAGTAAACCATCTGGTTGTCCATATGGAGCTGGGTGCATTCCAGAAAACTGATTCAGCACAACATAACTGCTAATAAATATTATGTTTGAAACACTCAAACACACCTAAACTAAATGGCACAATGACCTATGTAACCCCTTGCCATTTAAAGAGCATTTCAAAAGTTTGCTGAAATCCTCATAAAACATAAAAGACCATTTGAATTTCCAACTTATGTAAAACATTCTTTTTAATCAATATTACCAACTTCATTTATCTTGAGAACTATTTAAACTGGTTGCTTTCCTTTTGAAGCCTATTCTAGAAAGTTAAAATGAGGGAACTTGCCGGAAAACAAAAACCATGGTAGAGACAGAATACAGCTTGCTTGTGTAAAAACTATAATTTGATGACTGTTTAAACAAAGCATATAATTTATAAACAACCAATATTTTGAAGCAGTTTGCAGTCATTCAGCTTCTCTCGTCAGCTTCTCTCGTTTCTACATGCAAATCCTGTTTTGTTCTGCTCTTCTTCTTTTATGCCATGTTCTGATGTTTCTCTTTCCATATAACACTAATTCAAAATTAGATCAGTTGTCTGTGTTACAGATGGAACAAGCATAGTAAAGGTCACATGGAGAATTCCAAGAGTCATAACACAGAGGGCATGGTTATGGTTGTATACAGAATTTACTCCAGTTGTTGATGGTCATAACAGATTTACATCTAATTTAAAGCATAATATGTAAATGGCTGTGGGCTAAAGGTTGTTTTTTTTCCTATCACATGTGATTAGCTATTACTAATAAGTGAAACTGTCCTGTTTGGTGAATTTTCACTGAAATTTTGCTAAATGCATTGGAGTCAGTTGGCATTTATATTTGCACCAAATGCATTGCAGTTAATTGGTGGTTTTTCTCACATGTTTTTCCCGCACAAAAAAATGAATACATTTAAAAAAAATTCTGGTGAATAAAAACAAATGTCGAAATTCTAGCTCACAACAGTGAAAAATGTTGCCACTTGCAAAATCACAAACCTAACCACAAATCTGTATTAGCTGTATTGCTCATTCCTATAAACAATAAAACCCAAAATCTTAGATAAAGTGTGTTTTTAAACTTCTATTAGGAACCATCCACATGTCCCTTTACTCTCTAAAGGAAATATAATTAATAAAACCTATCTTTATATTTGTTAAAACGAATCCTTACTTCACTTATATATGTGTGTGTATTTTATATATCCATCAAAGAGACTGTTTATTATATTTTATTTTTAGGAATCATCTCCACCAATTGTCCAGAACTCAAAACTACAAAGCCATGAAAAATATGAAGGTTATATAATTGCCCCCTTGACTGACTTTAATAGCTGAGTTTAACTACGTGTATCACCATCAACATTACTATTTAAGAGGACAGGAGATGTTATGGAATGCACAGCTGAATTGCCCTCACCTACTGCAAAATGCAAGATATGAGAGTCCTAAAATTATAACAACTTTTCACATCACCTGTGTCATTTAAGAAGTTTAAGAAGTGCAAGGGACTAGTGCATAATATTACACTTTGTGTCAGGTTCTGCATGGTGAGTCAAGAAAATGATAATGATGTACTCTGACATAATACACACAACAAATTAAGTCTGCAACTCTGCATGTTTTTATAAGAGTCTGCTGATTGATAATTAAATGTAACAAGAAGCACATCTCAAACATCCCTAACAGCTGTCAAGAAGCCCCATCTGGATAAGATCCAAGAACGTTGTCGTGTGCCAAAATGACTTCTAAACTGATTTTTTTTCCATCTATGCATTAAAATGAGTTATGTTTTAAACCAAAACATTGTTGCATGGCTCATGTTCTGTCTGCCACTACAGACTGAAAAACATGAGCTGTTGTTCACAGCTGAAACTGAATAGTCTGGTTAACACATTTGATTTGAACTGCTCTACAGTACATTTCTATTCAGATATTGAGTGTACGTTTGATAAAAAATGTATTGTCCATTTCAATTGTGTAGAAGAAATCTCTGTAGTCTGATCTGCAAGGTGCTCTTGTTTTGTCTGCATATGTCCCTGGTGTTCTCTTATTGTGTTAAACTTAAGCTTTGTGCAGAGATAACCACACTGAATGGCAAATCTTTGGAACTTTGATATTATGTAAAGAACTCAACAAAATGCTGCAAATAATTCACAATCTATTACTTGTTGGCTAATCTGCAGTCATGGTCTGTGCAGGACAATGTACATAATTTAGGGAGTATAGAGACTCCCAAGGCTAGTTATTCTGTAGTTATGTTTAAAAATGTTTCACAAGTGTATTGGCTAGCACATACATCAGTAGTCTGACCATATAACTGGTCAACTCAATCTGGGAACGCTAGTTTCCTTGTACAAAACTTTTCTGCAACAGTAATCATAGCATGCTATTATCTTCGTCCTCCATTTCTAATACAGGTAATGTATCCATTGTCTGGAAACCCATTATCCAGAAAGCTCCGAATTACAAAATGGCTGTCTCCTATAGTCTCCATTTTATCCAAAAATACAATAAATTCTTAAAAATTATTTCCTTTTTCTCTGTAGTAATAAAACATTACATTGTATTTGATCCAAACTAAGATATAATTAATCCTTATTGGAAGCAAAACCAGCCTATTTGGGTTAATTTAATGTTTACGTTTCCAGTGAACTTAACGTATCAAGATCCAAATTACAGAAAGATCCATCATCTGGAAAACCCCAGGTCCCAAGCAGGTGCGTAACTATAGAGGAAGCAGACCCCGTGACAGCAGGGGGGCTCAGGAGGTGTAGGGGACCCATGAGGCCCTGATTCATATAAAGTTTCAACAAATATTGGTAAAACAAGTCCGCTAAACATTTTTGGGCCCAGTAATATCTAGTTATGCCACTGGTCCCAAGCATTCTGGATAAAAGGTCCCATACCTCTAGTACCAGTGCATTTTACATGCTTTTCATACAATGCTAATTGTTCACAGAAGAGCCTCTACCACAGTTGCTTAAAGTGTAATTATCCTAACACTGACACTCACAGTTATGTATTTGGACTGTTGTAAAGTGGTATAATGGATAGAACATTTCAAGATTATGCTGCTGTTACACTTTATAAAGGGCGTGTGTGGCCCGAAACATGTTGTGTTTGTAGTTACAAATAAACCACATTGTAGCAGGTATTCTGCTGTTTGGATTGCTCTCCTCACTCATCTGATTTAATTGTTCATGTTAAAGATGTGCGGTGAAGTCTTTGAGGAAAGAAGCACCAATCTACTTTAAAGTTGGCAGTGCGCTGAAGTAATTCAAAGAAAATTTGCACCTAACTTAGACTGGAGTAACAATATCTTGGATAAATGTCCAGGGTAACTTTATATTATTTTCTGCTCAAAAGCCATCTTCATTTTGTAAATAATAAGATGTTGCTTTTTCCTATGCATTTTGGTTAAATAATTAAAACCTAAATGCATATCTGCACAAAGGATTTAAAGTTGATGTGGTTTACAGTAATGGCATTAATGGTAATAAGGTAAAAAGATCTATAAAGTTTTTTTTTCCCATTTAGTAATACATGGAAGACAAACTCATATTTGCTTTCAAGGGTGATTGCTAAATGCTACCTGCTAACTGGTTATTAGAACAGGAGTAAACTTAACAGATTATTACATTTTTCCCATTTTAATTCTCATTCAGGTCCAATCAGCAGCATTCTGGTAAACAAATATGGAAGTCGTCCTGTGGTAATAGGAGGAGGTGTCCTGTGCTCTTTAGCAATGATTTTGGCTTCTTTCTGCAATAGTGTCGTT
The DNA here is from genome assembly GCF_017654675.1 of Xenopus laevis. Lineage (NCBI taxonomy): Eukaryota > Metazoa > Chordata > Amphibia > Anura > Pipidae > Xenopus > Xenopus laevis. The sequence goes on from NC_054376.1 coordinate 84,990,683, forward strand.
CAGCTGTACATCTGCATTGGTGTTATTGGTGGTAAGTGCCATTCTACTTCCTATAAGGCTATTTTGCAAAAGGCAAGTCAGCCAAAACTATATGAAGGAGAATATCTGAGTTTTATGATACACCTTTTGTAAGTCTTAAGGGAACTGTCTGAAAAGAGTGCATTTCAGAAAAAACTCCAAAGTCATACTTTAATTTGTGACAGAAAGATGTATAAGAAGTACAGGATTCTAAATATTTGGCGGAAAAAAGAGAAGCCCACTTATTATGAGAATAAATGGTGGTTTCCATATATATTAGTCCAATGCTTTTAGC